>NC_043701.1:117972526-117991071 GCF_006229205.1 Suricata suricatta | reverse complement strand
CTAATTTCTGTATAAGTCTAATTACATGAAATAGAAGTGGGGGTTTTGATTTTTTACTTTGCTTTTCTGTTTGGAGTATCATTGTAACTACTGTATTGTAAATGATGGAAAATAATTACATATGTTAAAAAATAAATTGTATAAAAAAAGAAAGTCAGAAGTAGCATAAAAGGTGAAAAACATATCTAAAAATCAATCAAACTTCCTTGTGTGTTTAAACTTTAATGAGTTCTTTAAGAATTTCCAGATTATAATGGCCCTTAGACTGAAACTTCTCAAATCATTCCTATTAGTATATATGCCTTAACTTTTTAATATTTCAAAGAACCATGCTGTTAAGCTCTATGGTTTTTTAAATATTTTCTTTTTTGAATATTTATTTTATTCATTAATAAAATGTGTTTTCTGAGTAGTAAGCCAAATATATAAAAAGGTCAGTGCTTTGGTTTTTGTTATAATATCTAACTTCATTATAGCAAGTCTGATTTTGTTTCTGTTAAGTTTGAAAAATAATTCAGTTGACAACTGTCATTAAATCAGGATGTGTGTTCTTTCCGATTAGGGTTCAGCTTACCTTTCCTTCGCTGAAACTGCCGTACCTAATTCTAGCATCCTCTTTGTTTGCAGCTTCTAGTTTGCCTCAGGTTAGAAAATCAGAAATATGAACTTGGGAAAGTTGCATGTTACACAGGGTTAATGAGACCAGGGTAGAAGTCTGAAATAAAGAATGCTCTAGGCTTTCAGTAGGGATTTCTTTTTTTTTTTCTTTTTCTTTTTTCTTTCTACTTAATTGTCAAACTTTATTATTTTTTTAATTTAAATTCCAATTAGCTAACATACAGTGTCATAGTAGATTCTGGTGTAGAGTACAGTAATTCAACACTTCCCTCCATTACCCCTTGCTCACCACAACAAGTGTGCTTGTTGGTCCTGTCACCTATTTCACTCATCCCCCCACCTCCTCCTCCCCTCTGGTGACCATCAGTGAAGAGCCCATTTCTTGGTTTGCCTGTCTCTCTCTCTCTCTCTCTTTTATTTTCCCCTTTTCTCATCCGTTTTGTGTCTTAAATTCTACATAGGAGTGAAATCATGTTATTTGTCTTTCTCTTACTTACTTAACATATTCTCCAATTCCATCCATGTTGTTGCAAATGGCAAGATTTCAGTAGATCTTTCTTGACCACCTACCTTGGTACCTGTCCTTTATAACTTCTCTATGGTTTGGGCAACATGGTAGCTACTCACAATGCTGACAAGTCCAGGAGGTGCTAGGAGACTGAACTTCACCTAGGTCATGTACACTTCATCTAGGTTCCTTACAGAAGGAACATTTTAGTTGAGATCAAACAAAATTAGCTAGAAGAAGAACAGTGGGGAAGGCAAATGTCAGGCAGATGGCATCATAGCTAAAGGCTTCACAATGTGTGAAAATCTGCTAAGAAGCAGGTGTGGCTAGGATATAAAGGACCAAGAGACATACAGTGTGAAATGGAGCTGGAGAAATTGGAAGGATGTGACATGAGTTACTCAACTGTTTATAGTCCATGATAAAGGTTTCATACTTAATCCCAAATTCGTTGAGAAATCTTAGAGTTCTCAAAAAAGAAATAAAGGCATGTATATTTAATTTTATTTTTTATAATAGTTTATTGTCAAATTGGTTTCCATATAATACCCAATGCTTCTCCCCACAAGTGCCCCCCACCATGACCATCCTCCGTTCCCTCCCTCCCCCTCCCCCTTCAGTCCATGGTTCATTTTCAGTATTCAGTAGTCTCTCATTATTTGTGTCCCTCACTCTCCGCAGCTCTCTTTCCCTCTTTCTTTCTCCATGGCCCTCTGTTGCGTTTGTCCTGTTAGACCTATGAGTGCAAACATATGGTATTTGTCCTTCTCCACCTGACTTACTTCACTTAGTACATTTTAAAAAGGAGAAGGACAGGGGCACCTGGGCGGCTCAGTTGGTTAAGCAACAGACTCTTTATTACCGCTCAGGTCATGATCTCATAGTTTGCAAGTTCAAGCCCCACACCAGGCTCCTCACTGACAGCATCAGCACAGATCCTACTTTAGATTCTCTCTCTCCTTCCCTCTCTCTGCCCCTCCCCTGCTCACTTGCACTCTCTTTCTCTCAAAATAAATAAATAATTTTTTTTAAATGAGAGGGACAGCAAATAAATACATATATTGTTTCTCCCTGCTCCCTCTCCCAGATCCAGCACTTACTTCTATTGAGGGTAGTTTTAATTGTTCATGTAAATTTTCTCCTAATAAAAATCAGATGTGTTCTCAAGTGTCCTATCCACAGCACCCCAAACAATACCAATTGATTGCAGTGGTAAACAGGAAGAAATGTGTTTTCTGTCTTTGACCTAAAAGAGTGAAACATGTGACAAAATTGTGTCATGGTGTGTGTGTAAGGTGGGTGGGTGAGGGACAGAGAGACAGAGAGAAAGAGAAGGAAGAGAGATCTTTTCACTCATTGTTGCTCTAGAACTTTGTTATAGAGACTGAAGTTGTCAGAGGCTGATCTTGTATAAGGAAGACCATCTGGTGCACATGTATTAGGAGTAGATGTGTGTGTACCCTTGAACACTGCACTGTCCTTATTATTCTATTTCTTATCCCATTTTTAAGAAAGGAATAAGCTTAGAGCATCAGTGTTTGTATTATAAGGTCTAATGGAGGCTATTAAAATAAAAGCAAAAGAGAGATTAGTTCAATAGAAGTCAAGGTATCAAATATCTTCATCTGCACAGTCTTGGGAAATATTTCCATCTTATAAGGAATTATTTTGAAATAGTCTCTGGGATGACTATGTGCAAAATGTTTACTGGGATGCTCTTGGAATCTGCACCTGTAAGGAAGTGAGGGAGGCAGAGCCAGACCAAAGGGGATGCTTATCAGCAGTGTGGATGGAACCTCAAGAAGGTTGCTAGGTTTAGAAAAACAAAAATAAAACAAACAGGAGGCCCAGTTGAATTCATATTTTAGATAGACAATTCAGAACGTTTATGTGAGTAATTTCCAAATATTTCATGGGGCATATTTACATTTAAAAGTTTTTGGGGCACCTCAGTAGCTCAGTAGATTAAACATTTAAATCTTGATTTTGGCTCAGGTCATGATCTCACAGTTCATGGGATTGAGCCTCTTGTTGGTTCAATATATGTATACATACATATATGTAGTTTCAGTCTATTGAATTTTTTGTTGAAAGTAAGATGCAGAGACTTCCTAGATAACCTTTCCTTGCAAGAGACAGAAACTCACTGAAGTTGGCCTTAACAAAACAAGGTGTCAACTGAAAGGTTGAAATAACTTCTTGTACTCCTAGAAAATGGAAAATCATTAGATCGATGTCCACTCCTCCCTATTTCTGAGTCTACCTGTTTCTGGCCTCTGTCCATGTGCCCATGTCCTGTCTGAGGTTTTACCCCCGTGTGGGGCTCTTACTAGTGAGTCCCCTTAAGTTGACACATGGCTTTGGGTTGTCTTGACACCACTTCTGGTCCCATGCTGATGTATCCTGGTTTAAATGCCTACAATTAACACACCAGTTAATCTGAACCAATTAATCTGAAAAAGTCCGCTCTAACTGCTTATCTTTGCATCAGGCTTCCATTCCTATCTTACTGAGCTGTCACCAGAAAGCAAGGTCTCATGGCACAAACCAGACCTACTCTAACTAACATACTTCATCATAATGCTGATTAAGACATTTACAGGCTCCATGTGCTAGAAAGATTATAGCATCCATGCATTATGTAATTCAAACCAAAACATTTTGAAACTATAAATTACACCCTGCTGAAGCTAAATAGCTAATTCCTGTCTCAAAGTCCTGGGGAAGACCTTGACAGTTGGATCTCTTTAACTTCCTGTATGTCTGCACATTCAGTGCCCTAAATGTGGAAGCACATCTCAGCCTGCTTGAAGGAGCCCCACGTGGGCTGGTCAGTAGTACAGGCCTAATTTCATCCTGTCCCTCAGCCTCCATCAATGTTCCTAAAGAGAGGCCATCCTTCTGCTGACAAAGAACTCAGATCATAGACATGCCCTTTCCTAAAGGTAAGGTGGGAATAGCTTCCTTGAGCAGAGAGGATCCAAGTATAAACTGACTGAGCACTTACTTTGATGTTTGCTTCAGACTGAGCCTCCAAATCCTCAGAATGCATGACTGCCTCACTAGGGCCCAAGTTACTACATATGGCCCACACCTTTTGTAGCTCCCTCCGTCCAGCCCCTCTTTCTGTTTTCCCCCAAACATTTCTCCACTTCTGCCCATTCTGCCTTTTCTCTCCTCTTACCCCCCAATGCTGGTAAGTTTAATTAAAGTCAGATCCCCAGTTAATCCCAAGAGAACTATGGGTGGGTCTCAAGGGATAATATTAGGTAAATACTGAACAGATCCTTAATTCATTCCCAGGGAGTGATGGGTGGGATAAGGCGATAGTATTAGGTAAATACTGGATAGATCCCTAGTTTATTCCAAGGGAATGATGGGTAGGGATAAGGGGATAGTATTAGGTAAATATTGGACAGATCCCTAGTTTATTCCAAGAGAATGTTGGGTGGGGGTAAGGAGGTAGGATGAGGTAAATATGGAACTGTGCTGTCCTACTTTTCCCTTTCCTTAGCTGAGAATCATCATCTAACCTAGTAACCAATGGAAATGTGTGTAGTTTCTCCTAGTGATCTGGTGGCAGGTGGCCCCTGGTCTGTGTGACTCAAATCCTAAACTCGCCAATTGTCAACTGCTGAACCAGACACGACAAAACCTGTTGCCGCTGCTACAGAAGCTTGGAAGAGCCCTGGGTCACACTCAGAAAACATGCAGAGACGAAACCTCAGGTTTAGGGGAACAGTGGCTATAAGAGGATGTGAGGCCCAACGGAGAAGACTTACGGACTAAAACAGGATTGAGAAAGAGGAAATTAGGCAGGTGAATTTGTGTTTGTTACCTAAGGTTCTCAATTGCTCCATGTTCCTGTTTACTGAAAATTCCCGCTGTTTGTGGATGTGGAAGCGGACGATAAACTCCTTGATTTATAGACCATGAGCGCATGTGCAGATGTACAGAGCATGGGGTCTCTGCCCCTCTAACTGGCAGTAGTAAGATCAAGTCTGGAAGGTTAAGCCTATGCTCATCCAGAGATGCTAGACAAATCCAGTCGGAGAGTTTGATGTGATCTTTGGGCCATTACTGTATATCTGTAGCTCTCAGCCAGGGGGCAGTCTGACTTCCTAGGAGATACTTGGCAATGGCGAGAGGCATTTGTGATGGTCAGAAATCAGGAGGAGGGCATGTTAGCATCTAGTGGGTGGAGGCCAGAGGGGCTCTAAACATCCTGCAATGCAAACAGCACCCTCAGAGTAAAGAAAACATCTGGCCCCAAATGCCAGTAAGGCCACTGCTGGTAAGCCATGCTCTAAATTCTTGACTTCCTTAGCCAATAATGAGTGTGACTGTGACATGATTGGCATGTAACCAACAGCAAACAATATTTCACTGGGCATTTATCATGTGTCCTTCTGAGAACTTCACATGCATGCTCTCCACATAATAAATTAGGTCATGCCACCATGCCCATGTTACAGATGAGCAAGTTGAGACACAGAAGAGGTAACATGCTGAGGAGGACATAGCTAGGAAGTGATCAACCTGTGGTTCATGTCAGGCAGCTTGGTCCCAGAACTCCCGTCTTAGCCAGTCCGGTGACACAGGAGTCACATTCTGTGTATTTTACATCTCTCCATGGTCTTGCAACCATAAAAGAAGTGTCTCTGAAAATATGGAGCTACAGAAGATTCTGATTCTAGGAGCTTCTCAGAAAAGACGACCTTTATGCACTGTGCAGGGCCCCACCATAGGTATGATAGACTTTATCTGCAAAGTTAAGTTTTGTGGGGTTTTTAAATTAAAAGATAACTAATTCATTGGTCATTTCCAAGTCTGGGTTAACTCAGATTTATGAATAATCAGACTTTTTAGAATTTATTTATTGATTTTGAGAGAAATGAGTGAAAGAGTGAGGAAGGGAAGGGCAGAAAAGAGGGAGACCCTGAATGATAAAATTAAAAAAGAAAATATCAGAGTGCTGTGTGGCTCAGTAGGTTAAGCATCTGACTCTTGACTTCAACTCAGGTCATGATCTCACATTTCATGAGTTCTGTCCCCATGTTGAGCTCTGTGCTGACAGCATGGAGCCTACTTGGAATTCTCCCTCTGTGTCTGCCTCTCTGTCTCTGTCTCTCACTCTCAAAATAAATAAACCAACTTAAAAAACAAACACAAAAAAATATAGCCTTTAGCTCAAATCATTAAAGCTTCAACTTCTTAGGTCAAAACTATAGGCAGGTGTGTTTATAAGACATTTTACACTAATAGCCTAACATTTTACTTCTTTGTACTTTATTGCAATATATGTTCACTATATTCATTTTATAATATCTATATAAAAGTTCAATAGTAAATGTAATGGAATGTATTTCATATACTCTAGTATTTTAATGTACAGTAATGCCTAAATGTAATAGTAACATATTTTTATATTATAATTTTCAGAGGCAAACTCTAGCCAGAATCCAAATATTGATTTCATGTTATAATATTGAAAAGCTACAGAGACTTTTTAAAAAAGTATTTCACTTATGGTTTCATCCAATTGAAATCTTCTCATTATATTTTAGCTTATCTTTTTTGGACTAGTGATATGAATTTTTTAAGTAAAAGCAAGAACTTTATTTTTTTCCTGTGATGCTGGTTTCCAGTGATAATTGCTATAGATACAATATTCAACAATAGACAACACCCTACTCAGTGAGGCAAAGTATAAAATTAACTAACTGCAGTGGCAGAAAACTGCAGGATACAGTGGTAATGCAGCACGAGAAGCAAGGTGCTTCACCTTTTATGTGCTGTTCCACGTCAAGAGCGTTAAACCCCATGATCACATCTAGGCAGTTCTGTATCTGCACCCTTGTGTCCTCTGGCAATATGTGAGCAGTGTCCATGTGAAAATATTTATTCATGGGGGCCCCTGGGAGGCCCGTTTGATTGACCATCGGACTCTTGATTTCAGCTTAGGTCATGATCTCACGGCTCATGGGTTCAAGCCACACAATAGGTTCCACACTGATAGTACAGAGCCTGCTTGAGATTCTCTGTCTCCCTCTTTCTCTCTCTGCCCCTTCTCTGTGGTGCATTCTCTCTCTCTCTCTCTCTCTCTCTCTCTCTCTCTCTCTCTCTCTCTTCCCCCCCCTCTCTCTCTCCTCTCTCTCTCAATCTCTCAAAAATAAATAAATACAAAATCTTAAAAAATATATTTCTCTGCATCATCTCTATTGGAAAAGGGTCCTGGTTTTGGCCCTCGCTGAGCATGTTAGCTTCATTCTCCACGGGGCGGTCAGAGCAAGCTCTGCAGGCCCAAGGTGCCCTCTTGCCCCTCTCATGTGCGGCTCACCCAGAAGCTCACTCACTCAGTCTCTCAGGACACCTGCTCCTCCAACCCCATCCCTTAAAGTTCACCCCCGGTTCACATTTCTCCAAGAGAAAAGCCATTTTTTAAAATTCAAGTTAGTGTATATATAATGTAATAATGGTTTCAGAAGTAGAATCCAGTGATTCATCACACACAACACTCAGTCCTCATCCCAACAAGGGCCCTTCTTAGTACCCATCACCCGGTTGGTACATCCCCACTTCCCCCTGAGCAACCCTTAGTTTGTTCTCTGTATTCAACAGTCCCTTATGATTTGTCTCCCTCTCTGTTATTTTCTTATATTTGCGTCCTTTCCCATATGTTCATCTGTTCATTCTTGAATTCCACATATGAATGAAATCATATGATATCTTTCTCTGATTAATTTTGCCTAGCCTAATACCCTCTAGTTCCATCCACGTTTTTGCAAATGTCAAGATTCCATTCTTTTTGATTGCTGAGTAGTATTCCATTATATATACACCACATCTTCTTTATCCATTCACCATCGATGGGCATTTGGGCTCTTTCTATACTTTGGTTATTGTTGAAAGTGTTATAAACATTGGGGTGCATGTGCTCCTCTGAATCAACACAGCTATATCCTTTGCATAAATACCTAGTAGTGCAATTGCTGGGTCATAGGGTAACTCTATTTTTTTTTTTTGAGGAACCTGCATACTCTTTCCCAGATTGGCTGCAGCAGTTTGCATTCCCACCACAGAAATTTTATACTAGCTCTGTCCTCAGGCAGAGGCATTCTTCCCCCCAGATCTCCTGGCTAAGCCCCCTGGAGCATTCAGTTTACATGAAATCCCTTGTTACGTCTCAGAAAGTAGACATTCCACGAGAGTAGGCTGTTTTATGAAGAATACTTGTTTTTTGGGGGGGGTTTGGTATTTTTCTGAAATAAAGTGTTATCATGGGCAACCTATTAAGTAAGTAACATATGATGGGAATGCTGTACCTGTATTAATTCCACACCTTTTCTGCAGATATTTTTTGTATACCCATCACCTGTTGTTTGCTAGAAACTTCTCAGGATTTCCATGTTGACAACATGCATATTGAGTTTATGTCTTCTGGTCACAGCCTTTTCAGTACCTTTTATTTTCTAACTCAGGGTGGTTTACTTGCACCTGTTATTCCCTTGGGATCCTAGAAACGTAACTTCAAAGAGCCAGATTCTTTGCACCTCCTGCACACACCTTTGCTCTTTCCCTTTTAACATCTACAGGAGGGCTCCCCGGCATTACTCTACCTCACATTCCTTTTCCTCTTCAGGAGCTTTGTGGTAAAAACTTCCCTTCTGCTCTGCCATCTGCTTTTACTGTTTTTTTTTTCCTTTATTCATCCCCCAATTGCCACTTCTACTGATTATCTCCAGCAGGAAAAAGCATTTTTAGTCAAATTCTACTTAAAGGGAATGGATGGTTGGGGACACATAACTGAACAGTGTTGGGTAGTATTTATTGGAAGGCAAATGTATTTAATTAGAAGAGAGGAACATACTACTGAACAGAATATCTGGAGTCAGGAATTTGGTAAGGTATTAGGGGAAACACTTTTATAATGTAGAACAGGAATTTGTACTTCAATTCTTGAACTCTTTACTCTTGAGTTGAGTAAAGTAAACAGAGTTTGACCAAGTGAAACAATGATTCTAGGGGTCACTGGGGGACTCAGTCATTTAAGCATCTGACTCTTGATTTTGGCTCAGGTCATAATCTCAGGGTTCATAGGTTCAAGCCCCACATCAGGTTCTGCACTGACAGCAGGAGCCTGCTTGGGATTGTCTCTCTTTCTGCCCCTCCCACTCTCTGTCTCTCTCTCTCTCTCTCTCTCAAAAAATAAATAAATAAACCTAACAGAAAAACAGTGAGTCTAGTTAAGAGAGTTCTGGCATCAGTCCTGTTTGTCCCGTGTAAGGGCCCAAAAGCAGAAAGAAAACCAATTGAAGGAATTAGAAAGGGAGCAATGCTTACAATTGCCGACTCTGTATTGGGGAAAACTGATAAAAAAATTCAGGAGAAATCTGTGTGGTAAACAATATATGCTTTATGAAAGATTTGGAATTGGATTGAGTTGTAAATATGTGTGTGTACCCACACATAAGTACACTCCTGTGCATATCATATGTGAACATACATGTACCCACACAGAAGGACATGTATGTGTCTGTATTATATGTGTGGTATGTATGTTTAGAGTTCTAGATCCAGGTAGAGTGGCTTAATAAATAGATATAGGTTTTCTAATAATAGACTACAGTAAGACTTGCATTTTAGAGTTCTGTGTTTGAGTGTATTAGAGAATAGGTAAACGGGGACCCAGAAGAAACTCACCCTGGACAGGTAGCCAACTTCTATTTCTCAATTACTGGCCTCCCTGTATTCTATGTTCCTGTCTTTTTTACCAGGGATATGCCTTCATCCCCAAGCCTAGTCTTCTGTTTACCTCCTGAGAGCTTTTCTTCTTCATCCACTTCCATCATGCCCCATGCTTCCATAAACAAAGGTTTTGGCCCCAAAGAGTCAAATGGCCAATGTGGTGTGCTCCCCTACTGTCCCCAACTGAAGTGCAAGTGGAAAATCAAGAGCAGATTTAGCCCCACATTCTGCAAGGTCAGTGGAACCAACTCTCTTATTGCTGTTAGCTGAAGTAGAAGTAGAAAGTAGCAAAAGACAGTAAGATAAATGATCTAGTCAAAGCAGTGAGGGTAACCTGCGGATGCAAGTGACTGCTGTGTGACAGGCATTTTCTCAGATGCTCTGAATCCAGAAGTGAACAAGACACAGTTCTTGTAGTCAACACACCTACTGTCTAGCATTGTATAAAAAGTGTTAGTAGTTATCTAGGAATACACAGCGCATTATGGTAGCAACAGCTGGCACGTGTCAGGTGTTGTTCCAGACACAGTGCAGGAGACAAACCTGTAGCTGTGGTATGATTTCCAGTGTATAAATCTGGACACCATTGCTAGAGAGATTAAGTAGCCTTCCTGGATCACGTTTCTAGTGAATAATAGGGATGTGAGTCAAAGTCAGCAGTCTGATGCTAGATCTTAAGAGCTTAATACTTTCTAAACTATGATCTACAGTTTGACTGGTCTTCTTAGTGGATTTTAAAAGAGGAGTGATACCGCAGTTGTCACTTATATCTTTCCATTTTGATCATGTGACTCAAATGATCTTGCATGTATATTGGAAACTGGTGTTTCAAATCTGTCAGAAGAAAAGGTCTAGTTCACCAATTCGTAAGTGTAATGGGCCGTACATGTGTTGGACTCCAGGCACATCTGTGCAGCTGTTGTTAATGCCCACTACCTGTGCAAACAGCATGAGTCCATCTAGACTATGCACTTCATAATGAGACCAGAGCTTTTCCTCTGAGTAACTTCCAGAGTTTTTGTAGTGCATGCACATCCACTCATGCACACGTGTGCACACACACGAACACACACGTGCTCTTAGACTCCGTCTACCATTTCTCTGCAAGTTCTATGATGTGTATGTAGAACAGCACTACTATGACTCTTTCTGTAATTGAAGCCTGCAGAGTCAAGCAAATCAGAGCCCCGCTTCAACAACACCGGCTCCACCAGACTCATTATTTTCTCTCTTTGGCTCACAGTGGGACTGTCACTTCTGAAGGTCTCTGTTGCCTTTGCATTTCTAATAGAATTCTCACTAAAATTTACATTTTAGCCTCACTTGCGGGAGCCTAACTTCAGGGTTTGAAGTAAAGGTAATCATATTATTGTATCTTCAGGAGGCTTCCTGCTTGCATTTTCCTCAGAAATTTTGTAGATGGTGAGTTTCATCAAAAAGTGAACAGACTATTTGGAAAGAGATAAAACAGGACTCTGAGTAATTTATTCCAAAAGAAAAGTGTTTCTGTGCAATTATTTACATAAATGCTAGCATTTCAAAAGTTTTTATAATACCTACAAGAATTATTAAATGCATCAGTTTCTGCTAGAATATTCCCAGCTAAGTATTTTCTTTGAACACATGATTGCCTTTGAACGCCAGCTCCCGGAGCTGCATAGTCAAGCAAAGGCTAAAAGAGATAAATGAAAAGTCATGGCCAAATTCAAAGCCATGATCATTCTGCATCCTGACTTGCTTTGTTAAGAAAGGTAAGTCAGAGAGCTGTGATGTGATTTAAGCAATCAAAAAGGAAAGGCAGGGCCCATTTTTCTCTCATGATTCTGCACATGTAGACAAGACTTGGAGATGCAGAGATCTCTTCTTGACACCCATTCCTTCCCAGACTCTCAGAGGCAGCACACTTTATAGCATTATTGTTAACCCATACCACTTCTCCTCCCTACTTCAATAGCAAGATTTTGGCTACATTCTCTCTGGGTAGATTCCTTTATGACAGCGGATTACAGCTGTGGACTTCTCATAGGCATGCACAAAACTAGGTATGAGATGAGCAACAGTTTCAAGAAGACTAAGGAAACAGTCAAACTTGTTGTAACTGGTGGTAGCCATAAATACTGTTATAATATTTCGAGTATGAGGTTGGTAATGTGCCCAGCGGGGGTCAGCTACTCCTGGGAATCAGGTACTTTGCCAGGATTACTGACTCTATTCCATATCATCTGTTCCTGGGGGAGAACCTTCTACCGCTAGTTACTCATATAGGACAGAATGATTTTATGGGAAGTGTGTAATATTGGTCAGAGACCTTGGTTAGGAGAAAGCAGAAGTCATTCTGCCTATTTTAAGCAGAAGGGATTTTATTAAGTGACATAAATAGCTCACATATTACAATTCAAAGGGCAGAAGAGGCAGACAGACTCTGTTTTGACATTTCAGGAGCAAGTTACAAAACTACAACATAACGGGACTGTCATAGGAACTTCTGCCTTGATGATTCAATTCCTGAAGTCAGAAAGCTGCTACCATGGTAATGGCTGTGATCCAGACCTGTGCTGGAATCCAGCTCCAGCAGGTCCAGGGCTCCCTGAAGAATGGATGGTGTTGGTGAAAAGGAATGAGAGAGCCTCAGCTTCTTTCTGCTCACCAGGCAGGCATATCTGCACTGACCTGAGAGTCAGCTTTATTTATTGAAAAAAATGTATGGGGTACAAAACATAAGTGGCAATTGCCTTAGACAATGATTTTTGGTAACATTCTCTGGTATATAAAAATTTCCTAGAACATAGATTGGTAGAAGACTCCTGTATAATTTTTACCAACAGAGATTGAAGTAGGTAACTAGATGCTTATCACATGGGGAAGGGAAGGGATTTTTAGCATACAAATACAAGGCAAAGTTTTTAGCATAGCAAAGGCAAGAGTTAAGTCTTTTGTGAACAGGGATCAATAGCCTGTTTTCTAGAGGGGGAAGAAAACAGGTTTTCTCAGGAAATGTAACATTTGCTCCTATAATCACAAATGAAGGAACTCCTATAACAGTTTTTTTCACAAGGTACAACTCACATATTTTTAGCACAAGACGGCAAGTCACTCCTGATATCAGTCAGTCAGGCGCCTTAGGGTTCCTGTGCTCAAGCAGAAATTGAGTGGGGGGTTCAGTGGGTGAAGAATGCCCATCACCATCTGACAGTGGGGGGCCTTGCAAACCTACCTTACTTCAGAAATGGCTCCCAGCAGACCTGCAGACACATGTGCCTACCAACTGCTTCTCCCCATGTAATCCCTTCTGACACTGTCTCAGGGAAAAAGCATCTTGTCAGAGTAACCTCACCCTACTCAGAATCTGAGCTACAACTCAATCTTTTAAGTGCAGTTTTGAGCTTCTCAGTGTATGCATTTCAGGGACCTATGAGAGAAGGCAGTTGGAATAAGTACCATGTGAGCTTATCCACTGCATCAACTCCATCTGTCACTGGCTGACATCTGTCTCTTCTACAGTGATGTAAGGAGAGACCAGGTGACATGCAACAGTGTGTTAACATTTGTGGAAATAATAGATTTCTTTTTCAAACCACTGGGACTATCATATTCATTAGGCAAATTATTAATGCTGAATGTATGGCCTTTGTTTTTACATCAATGATATCAGCACATATTTTAAAGAAATGATATAATCTATTTGTCACTCTGTATGTAGATGTTATTCAGTGCTCATCTCAATGATAGTAATTTTGAATGCTTTTTTGTTTTGAAAGAACGAGCATGCAAGCAGGGGAGGGGCAGAGAGAGACGAATAGAGAGAATCCTAAGCAGGGTCCATGCTGTCAGCACAGAGCCTGATGTGGGGCTTGATCTCACAACCATGAGATCATGACCCGCACTGAAATCAAGAGTCAGACGCTTAACCAACTGAGCCACCCAGGTGCCCCTATGATAATACTTCGGAGGGGAAATATTGCTGCTATAGAAAAGTATTATCATCTTGTAAATATCATTAAAACCTCTACATGGTCTATGTCCATACATAAAGAAAACAAGCATGAATGAGTTATTTTTAGCATAGCTCATTATGTTCCCAAATATAGTGAAAGGTACTACTCAGAGTTAGCCTCCAGGAAGTAAGCTTTCTGTTTTCTTTGCCCCTTGGCTCCTTTTTTTCTGTAGCAATCAATCAATTAGAATACAATACAATACAATACAATACAATAATAAAATTTAAAAAACATGGAAGCTAATTTAAGGGCTCAGGAAAGAAAAATATAATCCTGAATCACTTATTACCCTCAGTGATGTAAGTCGATAACCAACTGCAGTCTTATTTTTCTGTAAGAAAGATAAATCACCTTTGTATATATTTTTAGTGAGGTGAGAAGTTAGAAAGACCCAGAATTCTAGCAAAATGATGTAACAAAATGTCTTACAACTCTGAATAATGTATCTGCAATGTAAACTAGATGCCGTGATGAACCCTCACCAGCGCATTACGTGGCTGCAACAATGATTAATATTCTGTTATTTTTCCAACTGTATCTTGGCCTTTTCCCCACCTCACACGTGATTGTTGTGATTATGGCTATTTGAACTTATATTTACTATGTTGAAATGCACAAGCATTGACTCTACAATTTTGACCAGTATATACATGCGTGTGACTACAGTACAATCAAGATCTAGAACATCTGTGTTATTCTCAGGAGTTCCTGTGAGCCCTTTGCTGTCAGCTCCACACACAGTCCCCGGTAACCACTGATTCTCTTTCTATCACTATGGATTAATTTTGCCTCTTGGAGAACTTCATATCATTGGAAATCAATCACTTCATTTGATTATTAGCCACTCATACATCTTCCTTCATGCAATCTCTTTCAAATCTTTTGCCCATTTAACAAAGTTATTTTGATATTGTTTGGTTGTATCTGTATTCCAGATACAAGTTTTTTGTTAGATATATGTTTGCAATTATTTTATTCCAGTATATGGTTTATATAGAGATGTCTTTTGAAAAAGAAAATTTTAAATTTTGAGAAAAGTCTACAATTTTTTAAATGATTATTGCTAATGTGATCTACCTTAAAATTGTTATCTCAGTTCAGGCTATGAAGATACTTTTCTCTGTTTTCCTCTAGTTTTGGCTTTTACACTTAGGCCTTGATCTTTCTTACATGAATTTTTATGTTCAGCAGGAGGTAGAAATTGAGGTTAAATTTTGTTTTTCTTATGGATACCCTGCAGCTCCAGCCATTTGCTGAAAAGATTGTCCTTGTTCCACTAAATAAATTCCTTTGAAGTGTTGTTGGAAGGGCAACTAAGTGTCTCCTTCTTGGCTCTCCTCCAGGCATTGCCAGAGTATGAATCATAGCCTCGAACTAATAACAGTTGACACATATTTAAAGTGTTATCAAATAAAAAAAAAGAAGCAGTAACAGAGATCTCATATTTTAGACCCACAGAGCCTAAAATATTTAATATCTGCCCCTTCACAAATTTGGGCAATCCTTGATTTAGTCTGTCCGAGTGAATCATTTGTCTACCTTTTGCCAATCTCTCCTTATTTCTGTCCCTTGATGGTCCAAATTAAAGTCTAATAGAGTAAGACCTCTAGTTTTATTCATCCTTGACAAGAATGTTTTGTCTGTTTTATGTCATTTGTGTCTCCATAAAAATTTTTGAATCAGTTTATTGATTTGTATAAAAATATAACTGATATTATAATTGAGATTTCACTGAATTGAAAAATATATGGGTTAAATTGCCATCTTAAGAATACAGATTTTTCTGGGGTGCTGGGTGGTTCAGTTGGTTAAGGGTCTGACTTTGGCTCAGGTCATGGTCTTGTGGTTCATGATTTCAAGCCCCACATCAGGCTCTGTGCTGACAGTTCAGAGCCTGGATCCTGGTTTTCATTCTTTGTCTCCCTCTCTTTCTCTGCCCCTCCCCCATTCATACTCTGTCTCTCTCTGTCTCAAAAATAAATACAAGTTTTAAAAAAGATTAAAAAGAAAAGAATACCAATCTTACCAAACTATGAACATGGCATATCTCCGTATTTGCATAGATTTTCATTACTTTATTTATGCCACATTTGGGAGTTTGCAGTGCTGAAATTCTAGAGTTCTTTTAAGAATTGTGCTCCTAAGTCTTCTGTGCTTTGTGTGACATCGTCAATGACATTTTTATACTTATTTTTTTATTTTTTTCTGTTTATAAGATTTAACTGATCTTATATTTTTGAGCATTTACCATGTGTTCTGAGACGATGTTTAGCTTCCTTATAAGTTCTAGTAGTTATTTGATGATTTTTTTAAGATTTTACACATACACAATCATGCTGTCTATAAACAGGGGCTCTGTGCTCCGTATTACCTGGAGTCTCTTCTGTTCTCTGCCTGTTCCACCAGGAGGATTCCTGCTGCTGCGCCGAGTAGGATAACAAGGCTGGGGGCTCTTGTCACCGCGTGGGCATTAGCTGTGGCTTTGTTTTGTTTCCCACATGTTGCTCAAGATTGAAGAAGTTACCTTCTTCATAGCTGCTGAATTTTTTAATACTGACAGGTGTCTAATTTGATAAGTGAATATTCTATGCTGTTTGAGTTTGTTTGTTTGTTTTCCTCCTCCATTTTGATTTCTTTTAGTTCTTAAACTAACCTTCCATTCCCGGTGTAAAAACCACTGTCAATGTTTATCAGCCATTGTGTGTATTGGAATCATGCACTTCACCAAAGTTACATGCTCCACACAGAACTTAGAAGTGTCCATGTTTACTTACAGGACCACTGTCAGGACAGCCTTGTGTCATACCAATGTCGCTGATAGGCAGGGACAGAGGTGTAAGTGGGATCATCAGGTACTCTGGACTCCCAGAACTTGTTGGTAAGCATGGTCGCAGGCTGAATTGAAGCGCGTTACTTGCAAAATTCAGTCTGCAAATATGTATCAAACACCTATACTACAGGATGCTTTATGCAAGGACATAATTAGGAAATAAATTAATGGCTGGCTACCTGATCACTGGCAACAGTCCATGCCTAAAAAATTCATGTTGGATTCTGAATAAATTTGTTGAATCCTATGCACCACCCCTCTTCTCCTCTTCTTTCATTATCAGCCAATATCCAAATCCATTTTTAGCTTTTTAACAACTTTAACCACATAACGTGTTTTTTCATCCTATAATTGCAGTATAAAATATGACTTTCTGGTCAGGGTAATGTTATTTCAAATATCATTCAATAACAAGTTATTAAACTAAATCAGGGGTGCCTGGGTGGCTCAGTTGGTTAAACCTCCAACTTCAGCTCAGGTCATGATCTCAAGTCCGTGGTTTCGAGCCCTGCATTGGGCTCTGCTGACAGCTCAGAGCCTGGAGCCTGCTTCCGCTTCTGTCTCCCTCTCTCTCTGACCCTGCCTCTCTCACAGTCTGTCTCTCTCTGTATCAAAACTAAATAAAACACTACATTTTTAAAAACTAAATCACCAATAATTTGTTGTAACTTGGCAACAGCAGATACAAGACATTCAATTTTGTTTGTTTATTTATTTATTTTGAGAGAGAGTGTGTGTGCCTGTGGGTCTGAGTAGGGGAGGGCCAGAGGGAGAGACAGAATCCCAAGCAGGCTCCCCAGTGTCAGCACAGAGCACAACACAGGGCTCAAATCCACAAAGCATGAGACCAAACCTGAGCTGAAATCAAGATTCAGCTGCTTAGTAGATTGAAACACCCAGGTGCCCCGTCAGTTTTCTTATAAGCAAACAAATAAACAAACACACTTGTCTTAAATTTAAAAAGTTACAGAATTTTAGATTGTGTAAGAACAAATGCACAAAACTGCTGGGAGCCGCACCGGCCTTGCTGGATGACACGGTCACAGTAAAGAAATGGCAGACGTAGCATGGCTCCTGCCACAGGTGACAGAAGCTGGCATCTCCTGTTAACTGATTGCTCATGTAAAATTAAGCCTGTTGCTATTGATTAGGCCTCACAATCTTCCACATCAGACGGATATGGATATTCCCCAGATACCTCATGGGAGGAAGCATATTCCCACCTCTATGAAGAGGAAGTTAAACAAGGCACTGCAGAAGTTTGTCAGAAAGGCTCTTCTATTGAGCTTCACAAACTTAAGACATGGAAATAATGGAGGTTAAAGAACACAAGCATAATGTTTACCCTGGCCCAGAGATAAAAAGCCTAATTTAGGAAAAAGAAACAAACAAGAGCCAGGCACAAGTTACTGGGCAAACATATGCTAATTTGGTGCCCATTGTGAGGATTGGTAAGAGTAGTTACAACTTAAACTCCTATGCAAAGGCCGGCTGGTCTAGGGTGCCTATGGGGCTTACACCTTCAACATCAAAGAACAAGGTTGACAAAAGGTTTACTTACTAACCATCAGGAATGTATTCTTCCTCTTGTGAGCCAAATAGAATGCCTCCTAGTCCTGTCTATGACTGACTTTTAGCATCATTGTTATAAAATGTGTTTGCTATCTGCTTCTCACTGAAAACATCCTGCTATCTTCTTAGTTTTAAGATTTACTACCAGTTCAAACAAATGTGTATGTTATCTGCCTTTCACTGAGAATATCCTGTTATCTTATGATGTGTAAGTTACCTCATTGTAATTAGAATAGTTCTGAAGAAATGCCTCTGTAAAACCTATTTCTGCACC
>NC_043701.1:117971256-117972426 GCF_006229205.1 Suricata suricatta | reverse complement strand
CTGGACATAGGACTTTCTCAATTATATGTATCATTCAATACACTGGTTTGGTATTTTTAATTTCATAACACTACTCATGATAACATTCTCATGCTTATGATAGCATTACCAACCTTTGATGAATTCTCAGCTTTACTGCAGAGCAATTTCTCTGTTCTTTGATTTAGTGGATTTTGTTTTATGCTGAGGAAGCTCTTACTTCTCCCAAGATCTTGAAAATATTCACTTAAGTTATCATCTAGAGCTATTCTTTTTAATCTTTCACATTTATGTTTCTAACCTGCATTTTGTGCTTTTGTGAGGTTGTATCCGGATTTCATTTAAATGCCCAGATTGAAGGGGCTCAGCAGTGCAAACCCATTATGAGTCTCTCTCTAGACTCTAGTTTGTTCTCATTCACTATTTGCTGACCCCTGCCCCCACACCGTGCTGTCTTGATTGCTGCAACTTTAGAATTCACACTGGTATTTAGGATGGCAGACTTCTGTTGTACTCAGATTTTAATATCGCCCCAAAAACCAGAGATTACCTGGGAGACCGAATCACACATGCAAAAGCAAAGGGCTTTATTATGAATTTAGGCCCCGCCAGCCTAAACTCGGGCTCACAGACTTCAACAACACACTGGATCCACCTGGAGCGAGCCCCAAACAGAACATGGCAGGGCAGGGCCTTTTATGAGTTTGGGAAGGGGGGGGTTACAGGAAATTGTGACACAGGTACAGGGGTCCAATCATTATAGCATCACATCATTGACAGTAACTTTAACCAATTACAGAGTGGACCCAGGACCCTCACGTAGGGCGTGACTAGTCTTAACCTCCATGTTTAGGCCTGCCCCCAGAAATGTTAATGGTGTTAGCTGGCCTTCAAGGTCAGAGGGGAAACCTGGATCAGACCTGCATCCTTACACTTCCAATGTGGCTGGCTTCCCTCAGGCTCATCTTAGAGATACTTGGCACCTTGAGATCTTATACAAAGTTTAGAATGCCCTCTTCAGTTTCTTCACAAGTGCTGGGATATTCATGGGTGTTAGATTGAATGTACTGATTATTTTAAAACAGGTTTTAACATTTTGAGGGTCTCCATCCATTCCTCCCTTTCTTAGATTGATTTAATCCCTCTCATTCATGTTTATTTATTTATTTATTTATTTATTTATTTATTTAT
>NC_043701.1:117969847-117971156 GCF_006229205.1 Suricata suricatta | reverse complement strand
GAAGTGTGCCTTTCTTCATCAAGCTTTACCTCATATTCTCAGTATAAAAATACCCCTCATTTCTTTGAAGAGAAACTACAAATAGACACATTAACACAATTGCTAATGCTCTTAATATACCCAAACCTGTAGCTATTAATGCACATGTCATTTCACTTTCCTGATTGCCCAACTGTGATGCACAAAGCTGCTCTAAAATGGTTTGTACGGGCCATGCCACCCAGTATTACACTCACAGTGTGTGGGGCTCAAAGCATGTTCTCGGATGGAAAAAGGAAAGAAGAGATCCAGGGGTAAGGGAGGGAGCAGGAAAAGTGGAGGGGGAGGGGAGAGAGAAGAGAGGGAGGGAGAAAAGAGGGAGGGAAAGTAAGTAAAAGAGTGATTAAAAAAGAAGGAAATGAAAATATGGATAAGCAAGCCTCAAGCCTAAATACACTATAACTGCAATTAGAACATACTTGCTATGCACAAAATAACACATGAACAGATTAAAAAGATAGTTAAAAATATATACTAGTTTTACCTTAATTATAGCCTGTATAGAAACAAAATCTGGTGTCATGACAGATGCCATAAATTACATGAATTACATTCATCTTCACATTCTTGATACAATATATGGTATTATAATACATATTATATTGCCTGATATGTAGACTTCTTAGATAATACACATAAATGAAAGGTACAAACTGATTTTAACTTTTAGTGAATATTACAGATACATATGAAGATATGGTTATACAGAACACTGCCTAACATTATGTTTTTCTATCTTGTAACAGTATATGAATATCCTACTTTCAATGTACTTAATTATGCTTATGAAATTATTTATTAAGTCCCATAAGTCCATTTAATACCTTTTGGCATATACATATTCAACATCTAATTGTAGATGGATTATATGAAAGTGTACATGTGCATGGATCTGGGTGTGTGTGTGTGCTTGTGTGCATGTGTTGAGAGGTGTTATTTACAAAAAATGTTCCTATTTACCCAATATTGCTATGTAGTATTTTCCTGCTTCAAGAATCACAGTATTAACACAGAGTTCACATTTCATTCTCTTTTCAGCACTGTTTTTTTCCTTTTTTCTTTTTTTAAATTATAATTCTTAAAATTACTTTCCTGTTAGTAGTTCACATGAAATATTGGGGGAACTGTCACTTTTTAAATTCTGAAAATTAATGTGCAAATGCAAAGCAGGGAATGGCAGAGACATATCTTGAGGTATTTTTCATGTCAAGCACAGATATATCCTAATAAAATATAAGCATTAAGGAGTACTCAGACTGGTGGAAAGTCT
>NC_043701.1:117963507-117969747 GCF_006229205.1 Suricata suricatta | reverse complement strand
TCTCTCTCTCTCTCTCTCTCTCTCTCTCTCTCTCTCTCTCTCTCTCTCTCATCCCCCGAGAGTCAACCCTCCTCTTCTTAATAGCCTTACACTGGTTGTACTTAGACAGTTTCTTTACAAGCTGATGATGAGTCTTTTAGGATCTACCCAGCCCTCATGGCCCCTTGGCCCCTAACACATGTTGGTTACAGACAGCTCAAACAGAAAAATAAGATCAGCTCGAGAACAAGGTAGCCTATCAACAAACTAGGTATAGGACATTGTCAAACCCTATTGGCAGGGAGCTAGAAAGCATCTAAGGGAGTGAATTCTAAAGGTACAAGATAACAGAAAGTGAAATAGAAGACTTGCCATGGCTGACTTCTTTTTTTATGAGTGCACTTACCCTGGATTCAGGTTGTAGTATGCCATCTAGCACACTGGCAAGTGGTGTTAATAGTCTGCTAGATCAGATAATAGAAGCCAGGTCTCAATGGTAGCTTATACATGATGAGGTCAAAATATTGAAACTTCTCCAGCATGTTACAAACAAAGGTTAGAGATCATTAGCAAACATCAGAATTGCATGGGTGACTCTTTAGAACACAGCTTCCCGAATCCTACCCTTCAGATGTATAATATACTAGTGTGCAGTGAAGACACACATTTGTGTTTCTAAAAAGTTTCCACATAAAGCTATCTGGAGACCACACTTTGAGTGTTATTGTGATAAACCTTAGTTATCAAAAGTGCGCTATGCAAGCAAACAGCATTAGCATCAACAAGATGATGTCTACTTTAAATACTAAATATATCTTCTAAACTACAATTTGTAATTCCAACATGACCCTTGGAAGATTTATATTAATGTTAAGAACCACTGCTTTAGAGGAGTTTAAAGACTCAGGATGGCTGAAAAGTGAAATGGATTTATTTTTATGTATGACCCTTTACTCATACACTTCAAGGGTCCCCAGAGGACATTTGCTGCAATAAGGTTTGACAAATATATTATAAAGGGAGTCCCCAGCCTCCTGGAAGAGCTCTATGGATTGATCTCTGTATATTAAGAATGGTAGCAAAGGTGCTGTTGTGGAATGTGGTTTTCTGATCTCAGCAGGAATAAAGAAATGAGTCTATGTACAGAATAGCTATGGTGACAGGAGTTGGATTATATACAGGCTTTATGAGGTGGCCTCGCTAAGGCTGACCTGGTTCCCTTTAATACTAATTGTTCAACGTGCCAGCAACAGAGACCACATCTAAGTCACTAATACAGTGTCATTCCCCAGTGGAGCTAGCTGGATGTCTGGTGACACAGACCCTCTGTTATGGAGAAAACCACATATTGCTCCATATGGATTTTGCATTACCTGCCTGTAGTGTTCTGCCTGAGTCACCATCCTTATGCACAGACAATGCCTTGTCTAATGCTTTACCATTTTATGGTGGCAATTCAACCTGATTGCCACCCAGGGGATGTATCTTAATGCAAGGAAGTGTAGCAAATAGCTCACATCCACAGGACAATTCAGTGGTGTTACCACCATGTTCTGTCACCCAGAAGCAACTGACTGGACAGGATGGGGATATGCTGCTGAATCATAGATTTGAGTTAGCTAGGTGATGCTATCCTGTGAGGCTATATCGTTTTCCTTTGGTATGTGGTTATGTCTTACAGTACAGATGAGCACATTTGTGTCCTCTGCCCTGAAACCTTGGGCTGGGTGGAATTTGAGTTTCTATCACCAGAGGATGGGTGCATCCTTCAGGAAACTTATTCATGGTTCAGCTGAATTGGAATATCAAGGGTCCCGTGGCCATTTGTGAACTCTTCAAATACTTAATGGGGTAGACCAACATCCTCAACAGAATTTTTCCTGGATGGCTAAGTCACTCTTCCAATCTGATTGATCACATTGATAAAACGCTGAATTAAATTCTCTAAAATGTTGAATTCCTGTTTAAAAGCTCCATCTCAGGCACCTGGTGGCTCAGTTGGTTAAGCATCTAACTCTTGATTTTGCCTCAGGTCATGATACCAGGCTTATGAGATCCATCATCCTGTTGGGTTCTGCACTGAGCATTGAGCTCCGAGCCTGTTTAATTTTCTCTCTCTTCCTCTGCCCCCTACCTTGCACATGCTCTGTCTCTAAGAAAAAAAAAATCTGTCTTATCTCTTTTATTTTTTGTATCAGGTATCTAATAATGGTGGAAACTTCCTACAGTTTCAATTTCACTAAAGAAAGCAAATTCACATGTTCAACTGATGTTTTGGTAAAAAAAAAATAGTATCCTTATCTTGCTGGAGATTTGATTTATTGTTGGAGGGTTGGAGAACAATGCAGGGTTCAGTGCTCCTGAATGATTCTAATGGAGCCCAGGTTAAAATGATGACCCTCTTCAAGAACTGATTAGCTTATATCTTTTTATTCAATCTCTAATACACATTATAAAAGAGTGTCTTCAGTGACTTTTATTTCTCTTCAATCAAATGGATTTTTTGCAACTGCTTGATTAGAATCTATGGTTTTTCCAATGATGGGAGGGATGGGAGATCTGGCTTACCTTTAAGCTACCTTTTCATAATCATTATACTCAAAACTGTATGGTCTATATTTTCACTTCAACAGCACCAACTTGATGGTCTGAAAGTAATAAAATCTTGCAGAATTCTAACAGTATGAACGTTTATCACTTCACTGTGTCTGTGGATTGAGTATGTTGTAATTTACTTAGCCTATGTTTTACCATTTGGCCCAGCTGATAGGGTAAGCAGATATCAGTTACCATTTGGCCCAGCAGGTAGGGTAAGCAGATGTTGGTGAGCATTTTGACCTCATTGATATGACTTCCATGCTTGTTACCTTGTTCACTTTTATTTTTGCTGGGAGGAAATGGCTTTCATCTCATTATATGTTTGCCATAATGAGTGAATGAACTGTTGCCTGCTCCTCCCCTTTTATTTCCTGTTTTGTATCTGCATGGTTTTCTCCTTTTTTCTTTGGCTTTTACATATATTCTGTGTTTCTTTTATCTCAATTATTTTAAAAAAGTGATATTTTAAAACTTCGTGGCGGGGCGCCTGGGTGGCTCAGTCGGTTAAGCCTCCGACTTCAGCTCAGGTCAGATCTCACGTTCCGTTCCTGAGTTCGAGTTCCGTTCCTGAGTTCGAGCCCCGTGTCAGGCTCTGTGCTGACAGCTAGCTCAGAGCCTGGAGCCTGCTTCCAGTTCTGTGTCTCCTTCTCTCTCTGCCCCTCCCCATCTCTTGCTCTGTCTCTCTCTGTATCAAAAATAAATAAAACATTTAAAAAATATTAAAACTTTGTGACAAATATTTCCAATTAAATGAAACAGAATGAATAGCCCCTTTTGCATGCTTCAATCTATATAAACACTCAGTGGCAATGGGATGAACAGTATTATTCATCGAGTAAGAATGTGTCTTTGCTTACATACATTATTTATTCCTCATGATAATGTATATTAAGTAATTAATATACACCATGGTGGTTCCAAGGGACTCTGGGTTAGTGTGTTCACAATTTTTAAAAGTGTATTTATTTATTTTGAGAGAGCAAGAGAGGAGGAGTGAGGGAGGAGCAGAGAGAGAGGGGGAGAGATAGGATCCCAAGCAGGCTTTAGGCTGTCAACACAGAGCCTGACTTGAGGCTTGAACTCACAAATCATGAGATCTTGACCTGAGCTGAAATCAGGAGTCAGACACTCAGCCAGCTGAGGTACCCCAGTCCCTAGTGTGTTCAGTTCTTAAAGTTATACTCCCATTCTCAGCTGAAGATTTATTGGGCTATTCCTTACTGCCAACTATTTGTTCTCTTTTATCAATGGTAAACTATAAGCTCAAAGACTATACCTATACTTATCAATAATCTGGAAAAACTAATTCTAGGGTCAGTTCATTGATAATTACATGGTATTCTTCTCCCTATATTTTAAGCCTTTAAATTTTGTCAGAAAATAATAGGGTAAAGAATTCCAAATAATGAATTTTTGCACTTACAGGATTTCTGTGTGCAATTTCCATGGTCTCAAAACAAGGCAAGGTTTTCATCATTTTTTTTAAGTTTATATATCTCCAACATGATAGCAAGGCCCAGAGAAAGGATATCTAAATTGTGAACGGATAAAACTGGAAAACTGAGGTTCTGTCTTGGGTATGTGTTTATTAGCTATACTGCCTTGCTCAGACCATTTTCAGGGCTTGAGATAAAGACATGTGGAGAAACCAGAGAATACACTTCATTTTGTTCATGAAAAGTTATGAAGGAATGTCAGGCTCTCTTCTAGTTCTAAAATTCTATGATTCTTTTTTTTAAAATTATTTATTTGAATTCCAGTTAGTTAACATGCACTATACTATTGGTTTCAGGAGGAGAAGCCAGAGGGTGGATGAGGGGGGATGGGTTAAAATTCTATGATTCTATTTTAAACATGCCTAGCATACCTCCTACACCAAAATGTATAACATACGAATTTCTTAGTACTTTGTTCATGGCAGAATACAGATACTAGCAAGTGTCTGCATGGCCAGGTATTCATATTAATTGCCAAGGAAAAACGTGAAGAGAAGAAGGAAAAAAACCCTTTTATTTCCAACTATTTATAATTGTATGTCCATACCATGCTTGTGGGATCACTATTGAACAGTATGAAGAATCACAAGTAGGTACAAGATATTATCTATAAAATAATGTGAGTGAAGTGCACTTGAACAAACCTGCCCGTTTTGCAATGGTTTGTCCTTTTGAGGTAAATAAAATGTAATTTGTAAAGACCAATGTCACTTTGCAAAGCAGTATACCTATAATTTTTATAAGTTTTTGTTTAATTGCTGTTGACTTGATTGGTATCAATTTTACTTCTTTAGCATATATTGCATGTGATTAATATATCCTTAATATTCAAACCCAGACTAATCAAAATTTATATTTTTTATGAAGTTGAATACTCATGCATTTATTTCCCTGTAGGAGTTTACCAAGTAGCTATCTCACTACCATTTGAACATATGCTTAGCTGGAATGTATAGCTCATAGAACCATAAACCAAGAAGTACAAGAAATCAAAGTAGACTACTTCCAGGAAAGTCCTAGAAAGTCTTGACAAAGAAGTGAATTTGAACATGAGAAGAGCTTCCCTTAGCTTGTGAATCTTGTAATCTATATTTTACTTAATAACAACTATAACATGGCATACTTACTGGTTAACCTCACTGGAAAACTACAGAAAGCTAAATTTTCACTTTCTTATTTTCAATATTTTTTTGAGAGATAGAGGGAGGGATGGAGAGAAAGGGAGACAGAGAATTACAGGAAGGCTGTACGCTGTCAACGGAGAGTCTGACCCAGGGCTTGAACCCATGAACCATGAGAACATGACATGAGCTGAAATAAAAAATCAGATGCTTAACCAGCTGAGCCACTCAGGCACCTCATTTTCAAATTTGTTTTGATCAAATAATAAGAATTTGGGAGCTTCCTTTAAGTTTTCATTTGCAGGGATTAACATGCAATGGATTCTTCCGGTTAGATGATGTAGCTGATCATTCTGCCAATTGGCTTAAACTGGAACAAGATTGTTGCAAGAGATTTTATGCAACCCATATTGGTTATATAGCTTTGAATAATTAATTGTTTTATAGCAATAAGGGGCTTCTGTGCACAGAATGATTTTCTTTATTTTAATGTTTGGAATGAACCCAAACAGTCAATTACTTTGTCTCCCTATAAAACTTACTTTTTCAGCTGCATTGAATTAGGTTAATTAGAAAGGAAATGGACATCCCCCTGCCACCCACATCGCATTTTAACTGCTTATTTAAGAAGCAAATGACTTTCACAGGAAAAACATTAACTATCCAAATTTTATTTATGCTATATAGCGTATAGATAAATATATATAGTTAATTTATATATAATATATAATACAATATAAAATGATATAGTAAGTAATAAATATAATATAATAATAATATAACAATACAATATAATATTATATATAGTATATATAATAATATAACAAAACTATTATATAATTAATATGTATAATTATATATAATGTGATATAAATAATATAACATAAAATAATATAAATGATATAATATATGATGCAATATAAAATAATGTAATACTATAAATACATGAATATAATATAAATATGTATTTTTTTACTACTATATGGGTGTGATTGATTTTAGTTCCTATAGAATTAAACATGTTCTAGGGATAGGTGGAAAGTGTT
>NC_043701.1:117951355-117963407 GCF_006229205.1 Suricata suricatta | reverse complement strand
GTTGTCAAAAGGGAAACAAGAAATAGATGATGAAACTCACCAAGTGGCTCAATCTCTGCCTGTCACCCTCATCGCCAAAAAAGTTGCATTTATAAATAGTGGAATAAAGGTTATTTTTGCCCTTTTGAAACAGGACATCTTCTATCTCATGCCAGATATTACACTGGATGTTTTCTGCTTTAAAACAGATTTGCCAATCAGCTGGGGTTTAAGTGTATGATCCTGTTAAAGATCCCATACAAGTAGACTATGTCTTCAAATAAATGTCTCTGGCCTACAGGTACCATTATCGTGGATAACATGCTGATCAAAGGGACTGCGGGAGGACCAGACCCCACCATCGAACTTTCTTTAAAGGACAACGTGGATTACTGGGTGTTACTGGACCCCATCAAGCAAATGCTCTTCCTGAACAGCACAGGCAGAGTTCTGGATAGAGACGTTAGTGACTCTTTTTTTCCTTTTGTCCCTGTATTACAACTTTACTATAGTATCATTAACTGCATGTGTTTGTTGATGATGATCTCGGACTTTCTTTATATGATATGAGATTATTTTCTGTGCTTATCAACAAAAACATTTTTTTAACTCCTTGAGGAAGAATAAGAAAGAAGGGGCCATCTGTGTCTGAGAACCATTATATTTCCCTCCGACTCCCAGGAACGAGGGGAGGGTGGATGCTCGCAGTAAGGGGTGGTGGATTTAGAAGAGCAGGGGACGTGGAAGGAGGACACACACTGAGTGTGGGCATGCAGGAGGGGCTGGTTGAGGACACAGTGTGATGGGGGGAGCACAGGTGGCTGCTGTCACTAGGAGTAAGTAGTGAGCATGGGGTGAGGGATGGGTTTGTGACCGTGTGCATACAAAGCTGGAAAAAAACAACACTTAAATTCACAAGAGTTTCCTGGTGATATGCCAGTCCAGTTGTGACCTAAGTAGTAAGGCAATGTGACCAACGTATTTTGTCGTGATAACAGGTCAGCTACCAAAGTTGCTGAATGTCTCACATCTGAAGTGGGGAAACTTGGGTAGATTTATGTAGCCTTCTAAGTGTTGAGTGCATAGATGCGTGTGCGTGTGTGTGCATGTTGCCAGGCGTGCACGACAGTAATTGTATGGGACCTTGGGAGTACATCTAAACATGCCTACTCCTGAATTACAAGGTCATGAAATCCCCATGTCAGACACTCAGCATAATGAGCCTGAATCATCTCACTGCATCGCCCAGATTTATGATCTGCTCTACGGTACACGGTGTGTGGATGACTTCTGATGTAATTCACATCTAAAATTCAGAGTCTCTTAGAGCTTTGTGGTCGGGGGGCGGGGCACAGATATAGGAATCTTACCAGGCTGGTTTGTCTTTGTCCACCGGGGCCCCACATGAAGCTGACTGAGCAGATGTGAAGCACGGGTGGCAATGGAGAGTATGAGTGACACTGTCCGGTTCAACATGGGGGAAAAAGTCAGCCTGGATGCTGCTCCAGGCCCCCCACCACCCCCTACTCACTGCTGTTTATAGCCCACACTTTAAATTTTTGGCTGGTCAGCTAAGAAGGTATAAAGTGGAATAGAAACAGTTTTCTTGCCTTAGATTAATTTATTTCCTAAGTCATAAATTTTGTGAGAGCATTGTGGATCATGACACATGCTGGTAGGCTGCAAGAGTGCCCCCAGCCACGTCCAAGCAGACTCCCTTTCCTGGCCTTAATTAGGGGCGTTCACATTCATGGTTGCATGCATTTCATTATGTAACCTGTTAGGAGAATTGTAGGAGACTCATCTCTTTTAGAACACTGTTATTTTATATCACTTCCTTTTCTTAAAATAACCTACTACCGAACTACAATAATTTACTAGTTTACTGGCAAATTGCTTTCTATTTGGCACTGTTTTTTTTTTCCCCATTTGCTATTAAAAGTACAAGTTCTAGGTCTGAATGAGTAGAGAAAAAGATACCCTTCAGTATCAATAAATGGCATTCTGGATGTCCAACCTGAAACATTATTTTAATCACTTGCCAAATATTATTTTTACCTAAAAAATATCTGCTTTCCTAGTATTTTTCCATCTTTTTCCTAATAAGGGCAGCATTTATTGGACATTTTGGCTCAACCAAAACAGTACCTTGGGAACACACTTAAAATTGTTTGACTTGAAAGTAACAATTGCAAAAAATATGCACAAGTATCATTTAAAGATTCATTCATGTTGATTTTAAGTTTATTTATTTATTTTTGAGAATGAGTGAGAGAGAGAAAGAGAGAGAGAGGGGGAGAGAGAGAGAGAGAGAGAGAGAAAACACCAGCAGGGGAGGGGCAGAGAGAGATGGAGAGAGAGAGACTCACAATCTGGATGCATGCTGTCAGGACACAGCCAGATGCAGGGCTCAATCCCAGGAACTGAAAGATCATGACCTGAGCTGAAATCAAGATTCAGATACTTAACAGACTGAGCAGCCAAGGTGCACCAGACTATTTTTATTTTTTAATACAATAATAAAATTCAATTTCCTTCTATTTAAAATGTTCTTTTGGATTAGGAATGCCATGATCAAGTTAAACTTGCCAAGATATTTTGTAAATTAAAGTGTTGTCAGTGGATACCTACCTAAATTACCTAAAGATGTAGATGTGAACATCTAAAGAATGTGAAGTGTGAAATGAATGTTGTAGAGGAAAAAACTATAAATAAAAGGCAAAAACATATGCTCACATGTTTGTGACTTAACAACCTGGCAATCAAATTTGTTGAAATAATGGGAAGAAATAAGTAAAAATGATGACGATAGTGCATTGTGAAGTCAAGGTTAGGTTCACAAAATAGAGTATGTACTTTAAATATAGTATTTTTTTTAGAGTTTGCTGATAACATATGCTCTAAAGAATCATTGAATTTTAGAAGTAGAAAGAATCTTAATGTTTTCCTAATTCAATGTTTTTTTCCCCATAATCTTCTGTGCAGTAGATTTAGATCCAGTGAGTCTTTAACAGTTAGCCCTGTCTGTGGTGAAGTGAGAACAAGGAAACAATGGGATGACTTTATGTATGTATGTATGTATGTATTTGTGTCTCCAAAGCTAAGTGTGTTCATTTTATTCTGACATCATGCCTTTTTTTCATTAAAATGCAAATGGGGCCTTCTAGATCTTAGATGGTTTTTGCTTTTTTTTTTTTCCAATTTTTAACATTTATTTAGTTTTGAGAGAAAGAGAGCATGAGCTGGAGAGGGCTGGAGAGAGAGGAAGACACAGAATCTGAAGCAGGCTCTGAACTGTCAGCACAGAGCCTGACGTGGGGCTTGAATCTACTGACCATGATATCATTACCTGAGCCAAAGCTTGGCACTTAATTGACTGAGCTACCCAGGTGCCCATACAATATTTACTGTTTGAAAGTCTTTCTGAAAGAAAGAAAAGATTATCTATGTTATGTAAGCCTTCTATGATTTTTGCTGGCTTGTTCTTTTGTTGTATTTTGTTGTCATATATTTTACTAGCCTGCTGTTCGGTTTAGGTAATGAGAGTCTAAGTCCACTCAGCTAATTAATTCATTAGCCATGCCACCCAGCAGTTGGTCTTTGGTGTCAGGGAATTCTTCTTGGGAAAACGTGTGAGATAGATTTAGACAAAGCATTAAAAGTTTGAGTATAAACATAGGAAGAAGAGAAGTGTAGAAGAAGTAAGAAGGGTAAGAAGAATAAAAGAAATAGTGTGTGGTATCAACCTGCTAGCAGGTAATGGAGGCCATTGAGTTAAAGAGTGACAGTAAAAGGGGAAAAGAATACTTTGATATAAAAAAAAACCCTGCCAAATCTTTATAATATATAAGGAATATGTTGTATCATTAAGAAATATTTCCTTGGGTACCTCGGTGGTTCAGTTGGTTAAATAACAGACTTCATTTCAGCTCAGGAGCTCAGGTCATGATCTCACAGTTTATGAGTTCAAGTGTTGGATCCCCTCACTCCCATATAGATAACAAATAAGTGAACTAAAAAAAGAGAAATCTTTCCTTGGAGGTTCACTGTATTGCTGGTTACTAAATATTGATGAGTCAAGGATAGTAGGCTGAAATACGCTCTTTGATTGATGAATTTGTTAGCAAGTCTTCATTTTGGGAGGGTAGAGCGCTTAGGATTTCCATCAAATCTCTGGACTCATTTCTGGAGAAAAAGTTTATTTGCACATGAATAAATTATTTGACATCAAATTCAAGAATTCCACTAACTACCAAGGTTACGTAGACCCCAGGTTACAGATCTTGCCTTGGGAAAGTATCTTCCTACTTTTCTTACTCTCAAACTGTAAGAGAGTCTTACATATCAAAGTCAGTAATTGTAAACAGAAGCAAGAGAAGGAACAGTTATTGACCATATATGTACTTTTATATCCCTACCCATTGGAGTAATTTGCTGTGGTCCTAATACTCTGCTGAGCCTTTAGATAACTGCCACATTTTCCATAATGGAAAGTGATCTCCATGTGACTTGGAAAAAATAATGCTCAACATAAGCTCCTGCTTCATTGAAGTCTACTATGTCCTATATTAACCTTTGAATTTTTTAAATTCTTGTGAATTGCTCTCTCTGATGATATGGTGCTTATACAGCTTTATTCATCAAAGTCTAAAGGCATTTATTCTAAAAATTCTTAACCCAGCACCCATCTGTTTTATGTGAAGCACAGACTATTGCTGGTAGTAAAGGAGTATGGTAAACCCATGCTTTCAGTCCAAATCTAATCACAACTAGAAATTTTAATTTTATTTAATGATAAAATAATATCAGCTTATGATACACATGTCAGAAAATAAAAAGCATATTTACAAACATTACTTTTCCATCTAAGGAAATTATTTAATATTTATCCTGCTGTATATTATTTCAAACATATTATATGTGCTGGCATGTATCTTTATAATACCATACTGGACATGATGTTTCAGCCTGCTTTTTAATGTGATTTGTAATATACTTCCTTCCATGTGAATGTATGTATATATAATCATTTTTAATGGATTCATAGTATTTTACTGGATGACTAAATCAAGATTCTTTTTCAAAAAGGTCTTGATGGTTTTCTTTTCTTGCCATTATCTTTGTCCAATTTTGGTATCAGGGTAATTCTGGTCACATAAAATGAATTTAGAAGAATCCTCTCTTCTATTTTGGAAGACTTTGAGATGGATTGGTATCCCTTTGTCTTTGAATGCTTTGTAGGATAGACCAGCAAAGACATCTGGTCCTGGGCATTTATTTGTTATGAGCGATTTGATGACTGATTTTATCTTCATACTAGTAATCGGTCTGTACAGATTTTCTATTTCTCTTTGATTCAGTCTTGTTAGATGGTATGTTTCTAGGAGTTTGTCCATTCCTTCTAGTCCACTCAATTTGTTGAGATATGATTATTCATCATAGTCTCTTCTGATCCTTTGTATTTCTAAGGTATCAGATGTAATGTCTCCTTCTTTCTAACTGTGTTTATTTGTATCCTTTTTCTTTTCCTTAATGAGTCTGGCTCATGGTTGCTCAATTTTGTTACTCTTTTCAAAGAAAGTTGTTACTTTGGTTGCTCTGTTTTGTTGTCTTTTTGTCTCTTTCTCATTTATGTATGATCTGAAATTTGTTGTTTTCTCTTGTCTTCTAACTTTGGATTTTATTTGTTCTTCTTTTCCTAGTTCCATCAGGTGTAAAGTTAGATAACTTAGGAGATTTTTCTTGTCTCCTGATGTAGGCATTCATCCTATAAAATTTCCTCTTAGAACTGCTTTTGTTGCATCTCATCCGTTTTGGTACATCATATTTCTGTTTTCAGTGGTCACAAGGCATTTCTTTATTTCTCTTTTCATTTTTTTCTTTGACCCATTGGGTGTTCAGCTGCATGTAGTTTAATCTCCACTATATGTGCATTTTCTAGTTTTCTTCTTGTAATTTATTTCTAGTTTTATATCACTGTGGTTAGAAAGGACATGATACAATGTCAATATTCTTAAATGTATTGAGGCTTGTTTTGTGTCTCACTGTGTGATCTGTCTTGGAGAAAGTCCCATGCCCACTTGAGAAGATGTACATCCTATTGCTTTTGACTAGAAAGTTCTGTATGCATTTAAGTCCATCTGGTCTAATGGGTCATTCAAGGCCAAGGTTTCCTTAATGATTATCTGTCCAAGTGATCGATGCATCGATGTAAGTGGGGCACTAAAGTCCCCTACCATTATTGTATTGCTGTCTACTTTTCCCTTTATGTCTGTTAATAGTTACTTTATATATTTAGGTGCTCTTATGTTGTGTGCATAAATGTTTACAGATGGCATATCCTATTGTTGGACTGACCTCATTATCATCATGTAATGTCTTTCTTTGACTCTCATTACAGTCTGTGTTTTGAAGTTGTATTTTTTTTCCGATAGAAGTGTAGCTTCCTCTGCATTCTATTAGTTTCCTGACATGCAGTTACTTAGATTGTTGCCAAAAGTCTTTGAGTTGTTTATTTTATGAGTATAATGAATCATCACCAAAAATGTGGGGATGCTCTGAATAGCAAAACAGAGACCACAATCAGGGGTTGACCCTACTAACAACTGCCAGAGCTAGCTCCACACATATTATGGTTCCTGGAGTAGAATTCATTTTACTACTTTTTAGGGGAAAGTGCTCTGGAAATTTTTTATTAATGGGATGTTTTCCACAGAGCTTTTCAAATACAATGATGCTTGTCTAAGTGTGTTAGCCCATCTGGGCTGCTATAACAAAATGCCATCAACTGAGTGCCTTACAAACAGCAGAAACTTATTTCTCATAGTTGCAGAGGCTGAATGTGTGAAACCTAGTGTCAGCATGGTCAGGGACAGGTCTTTTACAGGTTGCAAATTTCTTATATTCTTACCTTGTGCAAAAGTACAAGGATGGTCTCTTAGGTCCCTGCTAGAAGGGTGTCAATCTCATCACCTAATCACCTGATTCATGTTGTTAAAAGGGGAATAAGAAGTAGACACCGAAACTCAGCAAGTGTAGGAATTTCTGCCTCTTACCTTCATCCACCCAGAATACATTTTATAAGTAGTGCAATAAAAGCATATGTGCCTTTTTGAAGCAGTACTTTTTAATAGCATGCCTAAAGTTGAATAAATTCTGCATTGAGACATATTTGCAAGTCAGCCGAAGACCCCACCTCCTCATACCATCACATTGATCATTAGTATTTTCACATGTGAATTTGGGAGGAAAAGAACATACAAACAATTTTATAGGATTATTCTTATTTTATTCAAAGTTTTTTGTCTTAAAAGGAAGGCACAGAAATGCCTTCAAATTAGCTGAAGTTCATGGGTGAAGAATATTAAGAATATCAACATCATAGGTGCACCTGTGTGGCTAAGTTAGTTAGGTGCCCAACTCCTGATCTCAGCACAGGGCTTGATCTCAGGGACATGGGTTCAAACCCTGCTTTGAGCTCCACGTTGGGCATGAAGCCTACTTAAAAAAATATGTAAATAAAAGGAACATTAACATCATAGAAATGAAAAATAATTTGATTTTAGCAATATTGTAAATTGACCAGGGACAGGAGAAACTATATGTTCTTGGTCCACCTGATCTGTACATTTCTTTGTGTAGGTGCTGCATTTCCTTCTTTCAACAATTCAGAGTCTTCTGTTTACTTATAATTCTGTCACCCCATTTCTTTGGCTGCACATGGTTTTGGCTCTTACCAGTGTCCACTCTGTTGCACCAGGTCCTGTAAGCTTTCAATGGAAAATGACCACAGTTACTGTGTTTTATCTGGTTGATGAGACAGATCACCCACATCCTCACAGACTTGACTCAGGTACAGCCAGGGAACAAGGCATGGCCACATGGCAGACGCTCATTCCCCCTGTCTGTTCTGCAGTGTTAGGGGAAAGTATGTACTCCAGAGAAGGAAGTCTAAGTTGTGGTTTCCGTACTCTGTCCATCGAGGCCATAAAGTTTCTCTTAATGGAAATACTTGGGCAGTTATGGCCACCTAGAATTAAAAGAAAATTTAATAGGAATAGATGCACATTCTTAAGATTAAGTGTTAAAAAAATAAGCTAACAAACAAATGATACCTATGAAAATTTCCAAGAATTAAAAAAAAATGTAAAACTTCTCTAGCCTTCAATGTCTGCATTTAATTAGAGAACATCTATATGACATTGTATACATAGGGGCTTTTGACAGTTTTCAAGCTTTGTCCATAGGTATTGCCTTGATGATTATTATTTTTTATTCCCTATTTTTATTTCTGTTTATTAAAGTTACATTGATTTTCTTCATGAAAAATCAAGAGCAGACATTGAGAAGGTCTAAAATGAGGAATTGTGAATGATAAAACAACCAAAATCTGTTGTCTGGCATGAAAATTAGGTCTCAGTAATGAAGGGGCATCACAATAAAAATGATTGCCTCACTTGGCCAATATTACCTTGTTATTATTGGGCATGAGATAATAATAGTCACAATGATATCAACAACTAACACAGTAATAGAAAGAAAAATATGATCATGGCACAGTCTTACTACACTGATCTCAAAACTCTGGGCAAACTTTTAGAAGCTTGACCAGAGAGAAATCATGTTCATGCAAATCTCAAATATCTTACCTTCTCTTCTTGTAGACTCTTAGTTCACAGCCATGCAGGGAGCTTGCATCTCGTGCTTGTGCATGAGCCAATGTCCCCATGACTACCACACCACCTGCTTTCACTTCCACGGCCTCATCCTGTCAGCTTGCACTTGGACTTTGGGACAGTCTCCTGATAGTCCTCTCACCATATGTCAGGTCTCAACCTGTTCTATATTCAGTGCCCCAAACACACAAATGCAGTTCTGACCTTGTCAACAGATAACTTTACATTGCTATTATGCCTTCCCTGGTATTCTTTTAAATCTATGCTTAGAAACTACCTTTATCCTTGACCATCAGTTGAATGTTATCTGCTATCAAGACATGCCTTACATGACACTACTACATAAAATATATATATTTTAAAAATTTTATTGTATTTTTTTAATTTGAAAGAGAGAGGGAGAGAACAAACAAGTGGGGGAGGGGCAGAGAGAGCGGGAGAGAGAAAATTCCAACTAGGTTCCCTGCTCATCCCAGAGCCCAGTGCAGGGATTGATCTCATGAACCATGAGATCATGACCTGAGCCAAAACTCAAGAGTCAGACCACCCAAGCACCCCCTATATATTAAATTTCTTAAGGTTATACTCAGTAACATTAAGTAAAGTAACTCAGCCACCCAAGCACCCCCTATATATTAAATTTCTTAATGTTACACTGGTATTTACTTTCTTGCTTTAAACTCTAAAGTCATCAAAACTCTTTGAGTTGCATTATACTTATTTAAGTTCATCTCATATCAGTTTTACAGGATTTGCTTACCTCACAAGGAAGGACTCCATGATACTAATCCCAACCCACACTGAAATTTGAATATAATGAATATAAGTAAATAAAGTGAATGCCCTTAATAGTTGATTATGAAAAATATATCTCAATACTACATTATACCTAATTATAGTTTCAAATTGGTACTTTGTTCCTTAAGCAACTTATGTCAATATACCATTTATTATGATTAAGAAAGTTTAATTTGTGTGGTACACTCATAACTCCAGCCATTTCCTTTAAATCTTTTCATTATTTAAAAATAGGTGAACAACATATCATTTCTTCTCACTGTCTTCTAGTTATTTATGAAATAATGAAGATTTTCACTTTGTAAAGGTAGTGAGTACATAGGAAGAAAAATCATGACAAAATCCATTCATTCCTGTGAGGATTGAAGTTGGCCTTTACTTTAGGAAAAAGAAAATCAATTCTTATACAGGTTTGCTAAAAATGTGTTTTCTCATTAAATCAGTAAGGCCTCCAAATAACATGGTTTCTGAAGAAAATTCAATCCCCCTTGGATGGAAGATGTATGCTACAATCAACAATGCTCACATCAATAAATTTCTTATAAAAACTTTACTTTGCATGCTAAATCCCAAGTGATTGTCTGCAAACTTCCTAATACAATTTGAAATTTTTGTCTTTTCAAATCACAAAATTCATACCTATTTTTTGGTGATTTTTCTTTCTACTCTCAACCATACTCTTCAAAGCTAACCTTCATCAATTGTTGGCATATGTCTTTCCAAAACCTTATTTATGGGCATCAAAACCTATCCTCACATATAAACTAATGTATAAAAATATGCAAATATGCATTCAGGTATTATGTTAAACATTCATTTTTAAATTAGGAGAATAGTTGGCATGTTTAGGTATAATATGAATGGTAGTTGGTTTGAATAATTACCCTGAAACAATTTATATACAGTTTTTTTCTCTGTTATGTATGAAGCAATTTAAGAGAATTAGGGAAGGTAAAATTGGCAGAACCAGTTATGAAAGATAAACAAAAATTTCCCTAACAGATTTCTCAGATTTCTCATCCTTTTGTGGTCCCTAAACTCTTACTGACTTGTAGAGCTGCACTTGATATATTTATGACCTTCTTATGCGGCAGAATAGAATCTATTCCAAGGCAAGATTACAACGTGTGTTATATATGAGCCACTGGGAATTCTGGCCTTCAGCACAATCCATTATGGTTGGAATTTATTGCAAGCTAAGCTCTATCCATGCTGCTCACAGTTGCAAGGGAGCTAGAGTTGAGAGTGACAAGATTTCTGAGTGACCTGGTTATGTCTAATTTATGGGCACTTAGCAGGACCAAGTAAGGGGCTCGGTGCACAGTTCATTTGATTCCCTACTTACAGAGATTGTGACCTCTCTGTCCAGTGCTAGCTCTTGATATAGTGTTAGAAGCTGAGAAGAAATGGTTTTGTGGGGCTCTTCTGTAATATCCAGAAGATAGATAACTTTAGAAAAATGTAATTCACCCAAATGTCTCTGAGAGGTGCCAAGTGCAAATATAGTACAAGTATTTTGTTTTGTTTTGTTGTCTTTGTGACTTTTTTTCTTTTGTTGTTACAGTTGAAATATGCTGGACTTTCCTTAAAAATCTGTTAAAGGAAACACTTTAAAACTGATAGTAGAAATGGAGAGACCTAATCTTTTTACGTGATCTTTTTGCCTCGCGGTTCCTTATTTTCAGTATTGCTTATATAAGATGGCCCTTTCTATTTTGTGCTGTTTTGGATTAATACAAAGCCTCTACTTATTTGAAAAAAATGCTTTGTGATATTTTTTAATTCATTGCTGTGATTTCTACTCTCTGAGACAAGAGCACATAAGTGTATAGATATTTTGACAATAACCACTTAGATGTAGGGTGCATCTCGAGTGTTTTAGACTAAATACCCTCAGACTTTATCACACATCCTCAAGGTGTTCAGATTTCGCATCCCATTTGCACATAAAGTTGGGCTAACTGGCATCCACCCGTCTCTGCATCTGATGTTACTAAAGAACACGAAGTTTGTACTAATGCTCCCAGAGTTCATTTATAGCATTGGTGTGCAAACTCATCTCTCACTCATCAAGATTTCACATTTACATCTCCTCATTAATGTGTGCAGCCATTTATTATACTTGGTTAATACCTATAAGGTGATTTAAATTTCTTATAATAAAAATATATCATTGTGTAACCTATTACTCTGACTTACTAAAATGATTTTGGATGTTGTCTTTTGTCGTAAGATATATGCTCCATCCTTCTGAGCTTTGTGGCATTCACAATTTTTTTACACATGACCTTAATGCCTTCATTTATGTCAGTAATTAAAACTTTTTGAATTATGACATATTATTTATATGACATATACATTTAGGTCATACTTAATTACTGACATAAATGCAGTATGTATTAGAATACAGAGCTATATGGCACCTTCCTGCATATGTTAATGTAAATTTATTCCTTCCAGGTTCATGTATTCAGCCAGGTATAAACAAGGCAAAATACTTTTTTATTTCCTTACTGCCTATAAAAATATCTTGAGATTAAACAAGGCTTGCTTCAGTTTAGATATAGTTTCTACAGTATTCTTCTCAGTTATAAATGTGG
>NC_043701.1:117937221-117951255 GCF_006229205.1 Suricata suricatta | reverse complement strand
TTTTTTTACTTTATAAAGTTTCATATTTTTTTAACATATGCAATTATTTTCCATCCTTTACAATACAGTAGTTGCAATGACACTCCAAACAGAAAAGCAAAGTAAACACTCAAAACACCAACTTCTGTTTCATGTAATTAGACTTATACAGAAATTAGAAGGTTAAGTAACAACTAGTTAATCACCTAATTTCACAGCTATCTGAAGTGGCAATCGTTATATAGCAGCTTATCTATGATACATTCAAGATAAATGATACAATATATTACTTGTTCATAGGCTACAACACAGCCTGCTTAATACCTTTATTTATTTTTGAGAGACATGGAGACAGTTTGAGAAGGGGAGGGACAGAGAGAGAGAGAGACAGACAGACAGACAGAAAGAGAGAAAGAGAGAGAGACAATCCCAAGCAGGCTCCACACTCTTGGCACAGAGCCCAACATGGTGCTCAGTCTCACAACTATGAGATCAGATCATGACCGAAGTGAAACCAAGAGTTGAAAGCATAAACGACTGAGCCACCCAGGCACTCTGAAAAGTTAAACCTTTTATCTTAAATGTTATTTGGAGAAGCACAGGTTTCTTGCCAAACTGCTGTCTATATTCTGACACATTTCCCTAAAGTCTGCCATGGCAATCTCTCCACTGAGATGCTTTGGCTGTACCTTCTGTGGTTTGATTTTGAGGACATGTGTAACTGATGGCCATGTTACCCTTTTTATATTTATTTTCTTTAAAGAACCAAAAGTTTCTTTAAACCACAAAACATAATCACAAGAAAAAAAATGAAATTTCGCTATTTTTTCATCCTTCATTTATTTGAGTGGATCTTCTATAATTCTTAGTCTAATTTGCTTGGATATACACACACAGTACAATTATATGTACATGTATGTATCTATGTGTAGGTATGTATTTATGTGTTCACTCATTTATATCACACAAATTTCTCATAGTCTCCTGCAACTACAGTGCTGTCTGCAAAATTAAACTAAATTACATTACATTAAATAGATTTTACTGTGCATGAGAATGCAAGACATTTTCCATGTGATTTCTCCTTTTAGTACAAGACATGCAGTTAATGCAGTTAAGACTAGGATCTAAATGTTTCTCAAAAAAAAAATCATTCACAGTTAAATAGATTGTTGATGTCAAAATATTTTACACTTCATTAAAATCCAAAAGAGAGGGATAAACTCATTATCACAGATTCATGAAAGAAGTTTCCAGAATTAAAGTCCCCATTGATGACTCACTCTCCTTATTTGCCATGAGAACACAGACATCTGTAGCAAGAATTGGCTGTGTTACATGGTGAGCTGGTCACAACCTTGGGAGTAGAACACAAGTCCTTGGTCCAGTCATTTCTTCACTACTTATTAATAGATATCCTATATGCTAAATTATCATCACTTTCATGTAACTGATGTTAAAAATAAATATCAGGTATTATACTTATAGTATTTTATCATAATATTATAATTACAATCAGCATCTTTATTTTTTTAATTTTTTTCTTGTTTTTAATTTATTTTTGAGAAACAGAGAGAGACAACACAAGCAGGGGAGGGTCAGAGAGAGAGGGAGACACAGAATCTGAAGCAGGCTCCAGGCTCTGAGCTGTCAGCACAGAGCCCAATGCAGGACTCGAACCCATGAACCTTGAGATCATGACCTGAGCTGAAGCCGGCCGCTTAACCAACTGAGCCACCCAGGAGCCCCACAATCAGTATCTTTAAAGATGCGTTAAATGTCTGTCTTTGTTTCCTCTTTGTAAACATATTTTTCTCTTTGTGTGTCCAGAATTTACCTAAATATTAATGCTTACATCTAAATACTGTGCAAGAATTGTAACAAGTTTGTAGTTCCTTGTTTGTGAGCAAGACATCAGACATTGCAAGTATTTTTCTCTCTCTGAGTAATTGGAGACTCTCAATTAATTTTGGACAATTCTATCATTAAGTAATTAGTCTAGTTGGTTTGAAGAAGAAATTACACAGTCTAAATGCTGCTGATCATCCTTAAGCAATTTTTGAAGATAAATATTTTCTGGCATGATGTCTTTAATAACACACGCATCTCATCCTCAAAAATTTCTTTTGACATTGAAAGCAAAGAAGGGCAGGTCAAGGCAGACATTTGAGCCTGTGAAGAATTAATCTCCAAATTATATAGAGATTATATTTGCCATGATCTTTAATGATATCTTCACAGATGGTGCACATTTAAAATCAATATTAATTTGTTCTTTCCATCACCTTAAATATCATCTTAAATGTACTTTGCTGCTCTGACATGATATGTTTTGTTAGACATAATTTGTTGGCAGTTTCTGAAGGAATGCCTCCTTGCATATTTCTTGATAGGTAGATGGTTTCTGGTCTCTTGAAAGGAAAGAGAGAAGGTAGATAAAGAGGGAGGTAGGGAGAGAAGTCTAAATTTTGAGTTATTTTAAGCCTCTGACCTTCATTTCAGATTGCTTTGAAGCTTTCCAGTGAGACAGCTTAGATTTTCTTTTATTTTGCTTTCAAACAGTACTCACTACAAAATGTTTTGTAATTCATAATAGATTAAAAGGTGTGCATGAATTTATTGTATTCTGTAGGGTGCTTTATTGCAGTGATACTTTCTGTCTTTTTACTCACACTGACACTGATTGTAAATTTATAGCCTCTGAAGGTTAAGGACTCAGTTCAGACGTCACCTGTGCTTTCTAGAACATTTATCTTTCTTCATATTTCACTACCCTACGTATTGTTGAGATTAATTTTGCTTTACTATTTTATCATTTCATTTCATTTAGTTAGACTATTTACTTAGGTTTAAATATCAATAACCAAAGTATTTGATTCTAAAAGTGGCAATAATGAACACAATGTATTCTCTTTATTATATTCGTACCATATTTATTGTAATGATTTAATCCTATATTCATTTCTTAAAATATTTTTTACTACTGAGTCTTTTATGGTTTCTTAAATAATTTGCTTAAACAGATACAAGAAATATGTGTTTTACAATGTTTCGATTCCACTAACTACCTCAGAGGTAGGGATCTCACTTTTAATAAATTTAAAACTGGCATCTTTTCTGCACATCTTACTATTAAAATATAAAAGTGTGTCTGTGATATAATTGCTTTGTGTTGGGAAAACAGTGATTGAGTTAGAGCTCTAGAAGGGTGGGTGATTTTTAAAAATTCATGATTTCTGATATGTTCATAATGAGGTGATATTTAGCCTATAGCATATACAAATTACTAGGAGTGGCATTTTAATTTAAAATATTCTGTTAAAGTGGGGGCTTCAAAGTGAAAGATCTGCTTCATTGTTTCTAATCAGTGTTAAATGATACCAGGGCAGCGTTTTGAGATTCATATTTTTAGAGAAAGTACAATTTACAGGTAAAATTTGCCCTAATGTTGCATGCTCCTGAATGGCCCACACAATGTCAGTGTCCATAAGTACAATTTTATTACAACACAACCATGCCCATTCATCACTGTTGTGTGCTATGAGCAGAGTTGAGTAGTTATGGGACTAAACCATTGTAAGTCCGTGCCTTGGTGAGTCAGAAACTGCACTAGGTGAGGGATCACACAAAATAAACTTTATTTGAGGCCACTAAGGAGATCACAGAGAATGGTGTCCAAAGCCATGAGTTCCCGTGAATCCCCACGAGTGGGTGGGTTCCTTTTATGTAGGGTTAGAACAGACGTGTAGATAAAGGAGCCTTGTCATCATGTGTTGAGATGGCATAAGGCCACACATGTGCCTTAAGGAAACGTGCTGTGGGTAGTGGGTATTAAGAAAAAAACAAAACCTATGCCAAATAGTAGCTTATATTTGTGCATATGCAGTTTTCAGGAAAAGAAATTCCTGCTTTTATCAGATTTTCACAGGGATCTGTAGAGAGGGCTAGTGACCACTGGCCCCAGGTTATTTGCTAAGTCAGGAGACAAGCCAAAGAAAGACAATTCAGTAGAAAAACAGACCAGAGAGGTAGCAAGAGAATAAAGAGCATTGTCTTAAAAGGAGAATGCACTGAATTTACAAACCCGAGCCCTACTGGGGTACATTAGTAACAGTACAAATCAGATGGTGGTAAATTAAGAAGTACATTGAAGTATATTGAAAACAAGGACAGAGGGTTAGTGACTATGAAAAATGCATTTCAAGATGCTGAGCAGAAGGGAAACAGTGATGGAGCAGTAGTGAGTTTAAGGGTAAAAGATATTTAAGTGTGTTTATAAGACAGTTCCACATAGCAAATATCATATTAAATTTAATGTTTGAGGCATATAATAATTGCATAAAATAGTTTTATAGAATTGACCAGTAAATCCCCACACTGGAGGATTCTAAGACTGCGGCAATTTCTTACCTCTACATCCCATTCTAAACTCCATTTCCTGGAGTAAGTGCTTGCTGGAACTGAGGATGAAGTTTCAGGCTTCCAGGAAATCCTTGCAAGGAGATTGGAGTGGAACTTTTTCTAACCCAGTAGCCCTACACACACACACACACACACACACACACACAATACACAAATAGTGTATCAGCTTCAGGAGTCATAAGGGGAGGGACTGAACGCTAGGGATCCTGACCTAAATCTATGCATCAAAGTTTGAGGTAAACATCGGCTCCATAAGTTAGCCTGGTCTTTATACCCATTCCCCCAACAGCAAAGATTCAGGACATGGTGGACAGTTGAGCTGAAATGTTTCTACTCTTAAATTTATGATATTTAGGAAGCCCAAGAAAGAGAGTGTCCTCCATACACTTCAATCAGCCCATTGGATCACAAAAACATTTTTTAAACTATAATCATATTGTCAACCCTATTTTGATCCAAAGATCGTAATGGGTGAATGAAAATTGTGGACAATACTAATAATAGTGGACAAGTGATATTTGCTGAGCACTTACTTTATTGCAGACCTATAAGTGTGTTACTGTTGACCCTTCCAATAATAGACCAGCAGGCCTGTATTATTCTCTACATTTTACAGAAAATAAATTCAGTTTAGAGAACTTAGGTAATTCATCCAGTCAAGTATCTTGGATTTGGCACTTATAAGGTTGTGAAGGACATCTGTCTTTCTCTAAAACACGGACGTCTTTACAATACCATGTTCCACTGGGAAATCCTAAACACCAAGCTGGAGCAGGAATAACATAAAAAGACTGTGTTTGTGCACATGAATGCAGTTGACTGAACAATGCAGGGCTTTGGGGCACCAGCCCCCCCCAACCCCGTGCAGTCGAATATCCATATAACTTTTGATCCTCCAAAAACTTAACCATTATTAGCCTACTGTGGACTGAAAGCCTTACTAATAATATAAACAGTCAACAAACATACACTGTGGATGTTACATATATCATATGTTGTATTCTTCTGGTAAAGTAAGCTAGATAAAGAAATGGTGATTAAGAAAATTACAAGGGAGACCCATATGTTTGCTGTACTGGACTGGAAAAAATTCACATGTCAGTGGACCAATGAGGTTCAAACTCCTGTTGTTCAAGGTCAGCTGCACTTTCAGTACTGTCCTGCCATTATAGCCACACAGTTTTGTGACCAAAAGATGTGATATGAATAGCTATTTTATGAAAAGTGTTGGCTGTGAGCTGGCAAACATAAAATTCCTTTTCCCTCTTGAGAAAATATCTAAACATATACTGTCTGGGCAATTAAGTGTAACACATAAAAATACAAAGAATTTACATTTCTCCTCTCCTTCCTCTTGTTTACTTGACTTCCTCAGGTTTCTACAACATTATCTTGTGGTTCTTGTCACTTGGGTACAGAGACAGCACCTGCGGTTACCTGAGAAGGTTTACTGCGCAGAGATGGCCCAGATGGTTATTTGGGGAGGTTTAGATTCACATAATCTTCATTATTTCTAGTCATATAAAACACTGAAGTCTTCTGCTTCTGATTGAGGTAGACTGGGTAATTGGGCCTAGTTATTCTCTTTAAGATAGAACTAGAAGGATTGGCAAATATAAGTACAAAAGCAAATGAATAAATAAATAAAATGAAACTGAATAATTGAGTAAATATATATTATTGAAGTCAGCAAAGAGCTAATGAGGAAATATAAAGAAAGATGAAAATGTGAGTATATATGACTAAATTTAAATAAATACTGACTGAATAAAATATTAATAATGCTTTCTTTTGAGGTATCTATGTGTGTATATATATCACATAGATAAAATATATGTAATATTATAATTACACACATATAAATATATTATATACTTCATACATCTATATATATATATAACACACATATATATGACTTATAAGAATACTGTAGTTATAAGCCAGGACTGACAGTTGCCTAGAAAATGAGTTTATTAATGAATAATATGCCTATTAATCAAAGTAAGGCAAAGGGGCGATTGAAAAGGAATATAGAATAGACAGGATAAAATATTACAGTAAGAGCAGATTTAAATGATCCTATTCAAAAATTACATCAAAAGTAAACAAGAAAATGCTCAAACTAAATTAAAATATATAGCCAAATGAAGGCAGTGGACATAAAACACAGTGAAATATACAGACTCAGAAATCTTAAATAGAGAAAATGGAAGTAGACACACAATGCAGTGAGTTTTTATGTAAAAGCTGTTGTAGCTATACTGTTATCAGACAAAATGGACTTTATGGGAAAAGACATTGGTAGAGAATAAAAGGAACTTTTCCTCATGATAAAGATTCAAATTGCCAGAAAGTTAGAGCAATTATGTATTGAGTTGCACTTAGTAACATGGTCTCAGAAATAATAAAGTGTTAAAAGAATTAAAGGTGAAATGGAAAAATCCATGATCATAGAGGGGTATTTTAAAACCTGTGGGAGGTAAAATGATAAGCCCTCCCCCAAGATGGCCAGGCCCTAATCCCTGGCAAAAGAACTTTGCAGATATGATTAAGGTTATGGAAGTTAATCGGGAGATTATCCCAGATTATCCTGCTGGGTTCAATCTAACCATGTGAGCACTGAAAACAATAGAACTTTCTCTGGCTGGAGTCTGAGAATCCGGGGCAGAGAAAGCAGGAAACATGAAGAATGAAGGGAGATACAAGTGAATGAAGAGAGAGTGAGTCAACCCACCCTTGCGGGCTCTGAAGACGAATGCGTCCATGAGCTGAGATGTACATTCTAGGAGCAGAGACAGAGCCACACTAAGAGCTGGAGCTCACAGGGAATGGGGTCCTTCCTCCGAGCAATGGCAAAAACAAAGTCCAGCCAATAACCCGAATGAGCTTGGGAGGGAATTCATTCCCCAAACCTCCAGAAAGGAACCCAGTGTTGTGGATACTTGGTTTTACTTTGGTGAGACTGTCTGACTTCTGACCAATCTAACTGTGGGATAATTAAAGTATACAGAATAATTTGTATAAAAATAATTTAAGGTACTAAATTTATAACAATTTTTATGGAAGCAATCAACGATATAAAACCTCTTTTATTAACTGACAAAATAGGTCAGGAAAAATAACAGGAAGGAAAGAGAAGATTTGAATAATGAAATTAGCAAATTTGACCTGGTGGATTCTTACAAAAGGATGAATCAGACAGCTGTAGAACTCACTCCTTTCAAGAAAGCACACAGAACACTTAAGAACTTACCAAACACTAGGCTTTAAAGGAAGCATCAACAATATTCCAAATGGCTGAAATTATACAGAGTCTGTTTTCTAACCATGGTGCAGATGAGCTTAAAATTAATAAAAACAACAGAAACAAACTAGAAATTGCTCACATTTTTTAGAAAATTACAGAAAATGCTCTCATTATTCACAAATGCTACTACTATGTATATAAAACCAATAATATTTACATACAAATTATTGTGGTTAAAAATGAGTTTCACAAGTTTGCTAGGGACAAGGTCAATATTTTTTAAGGTAACTTTTAATATATAATCAACAAACAAAATAGATTTAAACAGGAATAACTTGTTCATAGCAACTACCAAAATGGAGTGGCAATTATATCTATTTTAAATAGATTCAACTGTTGTTTTTCTTAACTTTTTTAAAGTTTGTTTATTTTTAGAGACAGAATGCATGGGGGAGGGGCAGAGGAAGAGGGAGAGAGAGAGAAACAGAGAATCCCAAGCAGGCTCAATGCTCAGTGCAGAACTCAATTTGTGACTCAATCCCAGGACACTGGGCTCATGACCTGATGGGAAATCAAGAGGTGGTCACTCAGTCACTCAACCAGCTAAGCCACCCAGGTGCTCCACTGGTAAAGTTTTTAAAGAAACAAATAAAAGCTTTCAGGAATATTGCAGTAAATTACATAGGTTAACACAACTGTGAAGACAGTGAAAGAAATACACTTCTTTTGCTTAACTTGGTAAATATGAGCTATGAGAATCATAGTTATTTTTACATAGCTTTTGGGGGGAAATATGGATTTATGTGAATTATCACTCTTTTTACATAACCATAGGGGGATTCTGTATTTGTTCAGATATGACTATTCTACCACTTTAGAATCTGTACCCTACTTTTCACCCAGAAACACTAAAGTCCTATTGATTAAGTGATATTAATAATTCCCCATTGACCAAATGTCCTTCTCCTTCTCTGCAGGATTTTTCTGCAGGCACAGCTCTGAGTGGCTCGATGCCAAGGGTCCCAAGAACATCAGAGACATTTTAATAAATCTGTGTTTGATCAAGTTCTCTAAATTATCAATAAAAAGAAACTTTAAAGGATGTTTCATAAATCTGAATTTAAAATGGCATTTATAATTTAGGAAGGTGAAGGTTTGCAATTGAAATAACCTTGAGTTTAGGGAACAATCACATTATTTCATAATTATTGACATTACTAGTACATTATAATCATGTCCTGATTAAGAGCTTAAACATGTATTAAGTTTAGATTTATAATAATTCTAGTATTTTTCTTTACGTTTTTTTTATTACTAGGCATGCTCTTTAAGAACTAACTTCATACTGGTATGCTTGGATGGCTCAGTCACTTATGGCTCAGGTTATGAACTCACGGTTCCTGAGTTCAAGTCCCACATTGTGCTTGTTGCTGACAGCTCAGAGTTTAGAACCTGCTTTGGATTCAGTATTTCCCTCACTCTCTGCCCCTCTCCTGCTCATGCTCTGTCTATCTCTCAAAAAAAAAAAAAACATTAAAAGAACAATTTTAAAAATAAGGCTTTCAGGAGTGCCTGGGTGACTCAGTTGGTTACATGTCCAACTCTTGATTTTGGCTCAGGTTGTAATCTTACAATTGGTGGGATCAAGCCCCATGTCAGGCTCTGGGCTGACAGTGCAGAGTCTACTTGGGATTCTCTCTCTCTCTCTCTCTCAGCCCCTCTCCACTTGTAAGCACTCTCTCTCATTTTAAAATTATATACATCAAACTTAAAATAATTTTAAAAATAAGGTTTTCAGAAAGAGTAAGGAGTATGTAAGACCAATAATATGAACAGTATTAGTACTAATTTGAAAAAAGTTGCACTTACTTATTGGGTCCAAATTATTGCCTGGTTCGGAGTTCAGTACAAAAATGTGTGCTAGCAGAATAGGCCTTATCTTTTGAGTTGTCACACCCAATATGGCGATTTCAGGAAGGAGCTGTGCCTCCTATCTGAGTAATCACAGAAAAGGGAATAATTGCTGATAGGTTTGGTTTCCTTGATGGAAGAGATAGTATATTTGAGGTGGTTGCTGAAGTTTAAAGGATATGGAGGATGTAAAGCCAAGCCTCCAGTTCTGGAGACAGTCTGTGTGTTCATGGAACGGTAGGAAGGGGGTGATGGCTAGCTACTTCATCATATCCTGCACTCCCCACATCCATGAGATAATGCTCCCCCAAATTTAATTTTCAATGTAAAATACACAAGATCATTTTCACTATGAAAGATTTTTTTGCTGACATGTATTATTAAATTTATTTTTATTTTTACCACATTTTTAGGTTAATAACTGTATATCTTATACCCTTTATTTTTATAGTTTTTAAATTTTTAAAGCTTTTATTTTTTAGAGACAGAGAGAATACATGTGAGCAGGGGAGGGGCAGAGAGAGAGAAAAAAATCTTAAGCAGGCTCCATGCTCAGCAGGGAACCAGACTTGGGACTCAATCCCACAATTCTGGGATTATGACCTGAGTTGAAATCAAGAGTTAGGGAGAGGGAATGAGGCAAAGCATGAGAGACTCTTGAATACTGAAAATAAATTGGGGGCTGAAGAGGGAGAGGGGAAGGGGAAGAGGAGTAATGGTCATGGAGGGGGGTACTTGTGGGGAAGAGCACTGGGTGTTACATGGAAACCAACTTGGCAATAAACTATTTTTAAAACAAGAGTTAAAAACTCTGGGTGTCTGACTCGCTCAGTTGGTTAGGCATCTGACTTCTGCACAGGTCATGATCTAGTGGTCCATGAGTTCGAGCCCTGTGTTCGGCTCTGTGCTGACAGCTCAGAGCCTGGAGCCTGCTTCGGATTCTGTGTCTCCCCCTCTCTCTGTGCCTCCCCCACTCGTGCTCTGTTTCTGTCTCTCAAAAATAAATAAATATTAAAAATTTTTAAAGTCAAAAATCCAACCAACTGACCCACTGAGGCCCCCAATACCTTATACCCATTCTAATTATGTTGCTATTACTCATATTTCTTGAACTCTGGGGAAAAGAGACGGCTAATTAAAAAAATAAGAAAGACTAAATCTCATGCAACATTGAGACTTATAAATATAGTTTTCAACTTCATCTTATTTACAGATGAGCACTTTGCTTATGACATGTTTTTCAACTTTAAATCAACAAAGATTCTCTTATTAATTATTATAAAAAGCAACATGATGGCCAGCATGTCAAGAAGACCATTTTGCCCAACTACATGAATAATAGTTGACACACCGTAGAGGGTATTTAATATTAGCTGGTATCATATACTGGTTTAACTAAGATTTTTATTTTATTTTATATTAATTGCCATTACACTTATTTCTTCTGACATTGCATAGTTCTATTCTTCAATAATACTCGTTAAGTTAATGTGTTCATTATTTTTTAATTGGTTTCTAAATGTTTTAGTTAAAGACTTAAGTTAATGATTAAAAATATTTTAATGATCATACCAATCAGCAGAATCTAGAAGCTGAACTCAGCCAAATTAAACCATAGATAAGCATGAAAATCTCTCACCCCCTCCTTTGTTTCTTCTTCCAACTCCAAATCTACCTTATTTAATGTTTTGGCTGAGAGTTGTTTCAAATGTATACTCCATGTTTATAAAAATTAAATGTAATGTGAAGAAACACAGCTTTATTATTTCAAAGATATTTTTCTTATAACAAATGATATACTTAGGCCTTGGATTTTGTTACAGTTAAAGTGATTATGGAGATGGTCTGTTTTATGATCATATTTTCTATTATTTAGTTAAATAATATCAGAACTTTTTAGCCCTAAATAATATTTTAATAGAAGTAGTGGAGCGCCCACATTACCAACATCTATTTCCCTTATTGTTAACAGCTTTTATTAGTATAGCCCATATTTAAACAACTAATGAACCAATGATGAAATATTATTATTAACTCAAATCCATATTTCATTTGGACGTTGTTAGTTTTTACCTAATGTCCTTATTCTAGTACCCAGGTTCTAGGATGTCATATTATTTTTAAGCATCATATCTCTTTAGTCTTCTCTAGACTGTGGCACTTTTATTGTTTTCAATGACCTTGACAGTGTTGAGGAGTCTGATCAGACCCTTTCTTTCTAGTAGCTAGATAGATGATTGATAGATAGGTATACATATATGATCGATAAGTGATAGACAGATAGATGCATGTGTCTATATATTGCTTATGTGTATATTTGCCATGCAATCATATGCATAACAAATATAGACCCTTTTCCTTTTAATGTTTGCTCATTTTCCCAATAAAGTCCTCCATAGGTCAAAAACTTTATCTAGGATCAAACATTACATTTCATTATACATCTTTGATGTCTTGATCTTAACTCCTTAGTATTCCTTTGCCATTAATGACCTTAATAATTGTCAAGAGTAGGGCAGCTTATAGGATATTTCTCAATTGCATTTACCTGACACCTCTTTATGATTATAAATTTTGTTCATAAACACTGTGAAGATACCAGGCGTTTTTCATAGGATGTAACAAAAGAGACACATGCCATCAATGTGTCCCATTACTGATAAGAGTGACTTCTTCAAACATTTACCAAAAATTTTTATTAGTGACTTGTGGAACACTGATTTGTTGAAAAACCATTGATGAAAATGCAAATCGCTGTGGTTGGGTATTCCTACTTCTCTTTGCCCCTGGAGCATTTGTTAAGTGCTTTTTCAGGCATTTTACAGTCAACTCGCAATGCAGATTTGATTATGAAAGAAAAGGTTAGCATACTAAAATGGCAAATTTGGAGATTTATGAAATATTTTGCTTGGTGTGAAGCTACCTGTTTTCAATGGTTATAATAATATGGGTTCTCTAAACTGCAGATGCTAGCTTAGGTGCATTTCTTTGTCTTTCTGTAAGATATCTCAAAACTATTTTTCCTTAGGGCCAAATATAATTTATCTTTGATGGAATACATCATCAAAATTGCATCATTTCAGACTATCTGTATATTGAATTTTGGTATGTGCCACGTTATATTTATTTCCTCTTTCATTTCCCCTTTTCTCAAAAGCTTATTAATAGCAGATTGTAAAATTTCTGAAATAATATATTTCACAGTCCCTGGGAATTTACATGTTGAAGTCAGACAATCTGTATTTTAGTCCTGATCTATTGAATGATAGAATTATGACATCAAGAAGTTATTTGTCTATGATTCCCCAAGTATAAAATAAGTATAACAATACAAAATAATGTTACAAAGTTTTTTAAAGGATTAAAAGAGAAAATACTTCTGAAATACTTAGTACAGGTTCTGGCCATCTTTTTTTGTGAGTCAACTTTCCCCTGGAACTATGCATCAGAAAAAGTTACATATTTGAAAATCAAGATGTCTGTACAAATGAAATACAAAATGTAAATTTTTAAATCGCAGTCATTAGTGGAACAACACTGAGAAACCCAGATTTTTCTGACAATGGTTAAATGACATGATCTCTGAATGTATTTGATTTGAGCATTCACTTTCCTGATCAGATTCATAGTCTTGTGCTATTCTTTCACATTCACCATGGCAGTGTCCTCTCCTTCCATTAATACATGTAGTTTTAGACAACTTCTTTTCAGTCATTTCAGTAGATCTAAGAGCACAGATGGTATCCATGAGGAAAAATAAGAGTGAGATTTCACCTACAGTTAGTTTTTACCACATTTTCTATGTTTTATTTACAATAGCTAGATATAATAAGGTGATTTTTAAAACATATATATTTTATATATTAAACAATAATATATATGATGTATATGAAATATATATGAAATGTTCATGTATGGAAACTTGATAAATATCCTCAACTATTCAAGGAATAAAAATTTCTGGACCTTCAGAGCCATACCCATACACAGAATTTTTTAATAGATAGCACTAGCATGTAATCTACCACACACAAGAGCTCCCAAAGAAAGAAGACTAAGCCTGAGTTCCTTTCATTTGTCTGTTTTCCTCCTCCAGGGAATTAGGCACATTCTCTCTGGGAAAAGGGAGACAAGCAATAGAAGAAAAAAGAGAAGGAGATTAAGGGACAGGAAAGAAGCACATAAAAATATTTTTCTACTTTAAACATGTAAATAGGTTTCAGCTGTTTTAAAGGATTCAAGTATTCAACTATTCAGTAGGTTTCAAATTTAGCAATGTCCTTTATGTGTGTATGTGTGTATGTGTGTGTATATACACATAAATATGTAGACATACAAATATATGTACATTCTCTCTGTGTGTTTGTATATATAGATAAACACACATAAATTCAATTTAAGCTTACTTGCTTAAATTTGCTTTAGTTTTTAGTAAAGATGAGTAGAGCTAATTATCACTCTTATAATAATATCCT
>NC_043701.1:117858400-117937121 GCF_006229205.1 Suricata suricatta | reverse complement strand
TTTTTGCTGATTGTAATATCTCGAAGATATTATCTTGTTTCCTAAACTCTATCTTATAATTTTCATTTTTATTTCGGTTTTTTATTTAAATTCTACTTAGTTAACATATGGTAAAATTGGTTTCAGGTATAGAATTTTGTGATTCATCACTCTTGTAATTTATATTTTTATTGAGATACAGTTGTCACATGGCATTATAATAATTTCAGACATACAGTGAAATGATTCAATAAATGTGCATATTTGAAATGATCACCACAGTATGTCTAGGAAACATTCATCACACCCATACTTAACAGTTTTGTGTGTATGGTGAAAACTTTGAAGATCTACTCTCTCAGCAACTTCCACACATCCAACAGTGTTGTTAACTGTCGTCATTGTGCTGTGTGCTACACCCCAGGCTTGCCTCTCTTATAACTGGAGATTTCTACCTTCTGTTCCTTTTCATCACCTTCCACCAGTGGGTGGGAAAACACACACACTACACCCCTGCCTCTGGCAACCACTGGTCTGCTCTCTGTATCTATGAATTTACTGGTTTATTTTGAGGATTCTTGTTTATTTGTTTGTTTTTAGATTCCACATATACCTGATTATATGGTGTCTGTCTCCTCTTTCATTTAATGTAATTCCCTCAAGGTCCATCCATGTTGTTGAAAATGCCATGGTTTCCTTCTTTTCTATGAGTGATTCTCTCTCTTACATATATATATAGGTATAGTCATACGTACAGATACAAATAGATGTGCACATATGCATACATGCACACACATACTTTATTATAATGTATTATAAAATATTCATATTACTCCATTGTGTGTATATGTATATATCATATTTTCTTTATTCATTTATCTATCAATGGAGACTTACATTTTCCTGTGTCTCGGCTATTGTAAATACTGCAACAATGAACATGTAATTGCATTTATCTTTTCAAGTTAGTGTTTTCATTTTTTTGGATAAATACCCCAAAGTAGGATTACTGGATCATATGATAATTGTATTTCTAAATATTTTTGAAATTCTGTACCATTTTCTAGAGTGGCTGCACCAATTTATCTTCTCACCCACAATGCACAAGCCCACCTAGAACTTAGATTTTTGGTTTGTTTTATTTTAAATAGGTTTCACTCCCAGCACAGAGCCCAGTGCAGGCTTGAACTCATGACCCTGAGATCATAACCCAACTGAAATCCAGAGTGGGATACTCAACCTACTGAGCCACCCAGATGCTCTAGAATCTAGTATTATATAGGCTATGAAGTAGGAATTGGTATCATTTTTTCCATATGGATTTCTTTTTTGAAAATTTTATTAATTAATTTGTTAATTAATTAAATTATAGAGACAGAGTTTGAGTAAGGGAGGGGAAGGGGGAAAGAGGGAGAGAATCTTAAGCAGATTCCATGCTCAGCATGGAGCCTGGGATCAGACCTGAGCTGAAATCAAGAGTGGGAGGCTCAACCCACTGAGCCACCCAGGTGTCACCCCCCAATATTGAAAATATCAATGAATTCACAGCCACTTTTGTGTTGTCTTTTCTATGAATCTGGTAGCTGTCCACGGGGGCCGTTTCTGGACGTGACACGCTGCCTCACGGGGATATCCATTTACTCTCAAGTCAATTCTGCAGTGTCTCAGTTTCTATAGATTTATATTAAAGTCTGGAAATTGGGTAGTGTTAGGCTTCCAAATTAATTATTTCTCTTCTTCTTCTTCTTCTTCCTCTTCCTCTCCCTTTCTTTTTTTTTCTTTTTTTCTTTTAAGTAGTCTTCATAAGCAGTGTGGAGCCCAATGTGGGGCTTGAACTCACAACTCTGAGATCAAGACCCAAGGTGAGATCATAAGTCAGATGTTTAACTGAATGAACCAAATTAGTTTTTCTTTAAGACAGCTTAAAATTTTAGATTCAAATTTCCACATCTATTGATAAGTTTTAAAGGATTGACAACTTAACCTTATCGATAATACAAATTTCTTGACACAGCATATCTCTTCATTTATTTCTTTATTAAACAATGAAAATGCAGATCTAAAATGTTCCTCATAAGGGTTTTATTCTAATTTTAACATTCACAGGCAGGAAACAATTTCAGAAGAACAGGGATCATCGAGCTAAGTGGAGACAGAGATGAAACTCAATTCTGTCTCAGTTTCTGATCGATTGAGTCTTCCAGCCACACTCCTAATAAATTCCTAGTATTGCTTGTCATGTACGGCCATTCCTCATTATCCAATTATTCTGCAATTGCAAATTTGCCTGCTTGCTCAAATTTATTTACAAGTCCAAATCCAGTACTTCCCAAACTTGTGTGGTCATTCACAAATGTGTGCAAAGGGATGAAGACTTAGAGTCACTCCCTGTATACACTTCTACCTGAAGCCAAACAAGGTGATGCTGTGACCTTTTGTTTCCTCTCTCACCATAAATGAGTGTCCTTTTTTTGCAGTGTAAATAGTACCACATTGATTACATTTGTGTACCCTCTGTTGGTGATTTTGCTGTTTAAATGGCCCCCGAGTTTAGCGCTTCAGCACTGTCCAACATTCCTAGGCCAAGAAGGCAGTAATGTACCTTATGGAGAGAATATATATGTTAGAGAAGTTTTATTCAGGTATTAGTTATGGTGCTGTTGGCTGTAAGCTAAGTAGAGGTGAATCAAAAACACACAGTAAATAAGGTGTCTTTAAACAGTAGCACACATACAACAAGGTCATATGTTGATTGGTTGATGAAAATGTTGTGACTAGAGTCTTGCAGGAAGCTGAGCTTATGTTCCCCCCACTGGTGTAATAATCTTGCATTCTCTCCGAGAAGCAGTGCTTCAGTGTTTGTGAATTCAGTGTTCACAGTGACTTTGTAGAATAAAATCGCCATGGATAATGAGAATCTGTTTCATTTACATGGAGCCATGAATACAATGCTTCTATGGGGAAATATTGCAAGTAAGACTGCATGAGAGGAAAGATCTCTCTTTGGAGCATCATTCAGGATGCTTAGTGTAGCTTCAGTACCATGGGTCACAAGATACTCAGTTAACTGAGGACTGTTCGTCTTTCATGTTCACATTCTAATTTATCTTATGCATCTTCTTGAAATACTGAATTTTCTCACTTTGATGTTCTTTAACTTTTACATTTGCGTGTATCTGTGCATTTTCTGTATTTCCCAGTAGCTTGATAAAATCATCTGTAGGAAAAGACATGAACTAAATAAGTAAGTGACACCCTCAGGCAGCCGCCCAAGCCAATGATCACCCCATGCATAGAATGCCTTTCGGAATACCAAGTGTGTATTGCTGAGGCTTGTGGAAATGTTACAGAACACAGAACATGCCCACCTGCATGGCACGAGCCCTGAAAACTGTGAATGATAATGTGTGGGGTAACACAGTTTTGTAATAACAACCCGACTGTCATGTTTCCACCTCTGCATCATCCTCAGAAACTTACAAAGCACCACTGTGCCACATCTCCAGTCCTGAGAGTAAGTAATGGTGGTATGCGCGGTTTGACATTTGTGAAGTGTGTGTGTGTGAGTGTGTGTGTGTGCACGCACGAGCTCGTGCACGCATATGTGCCCATTTCTGCTGGATAGACATCTGAACAAAATCTGCACTGAAAGCATCCATTGTTTAAAACCATTTTGCGTGTCTCAACTCCCTTTCTTGTTCGCAACTAATGGATCCTTTCTCTGGAACCTCTTTATCTCTCCAGACCTTCCTTGTTAGCACAGAATGCTTTGTCTTCTTTTTTCTTAGCTATTTTACTCATGTTAGCTTTCAGTGTTCCTAACCCTCACCTGTATCTGAACAGGCCGACCATCTGAGCAGTAGATCATGGATACAAGTGCTCAGGCTGCATTTTACCTGCGTGTGTCTGCAGGGGGCAGTTTGGAAAGGAGGAGGAGGAAATGTGCTAAGATGTTCAGTCTAAACATACAACTATGAAGAAGATAACAGATCTCACCAGTCAGTGCAAATGCTGAATGAAAAGCATGGTGTATTTCTGAGTCCTTTGCTCTCAACAACTAAATAGCACAGTTTCAGAGCTAGAGAGAAAGCTGCTAATTTAACTGTTACTGGAATAGTAAACAGAGACAGCATAGAACAAAATGTGATGGTGAAATCTGCTGCTGTTAGAACAATGCTTTTCATTTCATTTTCAAGACACTAATTCTCCTCTAAAAAGAGCTTATGCGGGGGCACCTGGGTGGCCCCGTGGGTTGAGTGGCCAACTCTTGATTTGGCTCAGCTCATGATCCCAGGGATGTAGGATCAAGCCCCACATGCGGCTCTGTGCTGAGCCTAGGATCTGCTTGAGATTCTCTCTCACTCTCTCTCTCTCTGCCTGCCCCTCCTCTGCTTCTACGCATGTGCACACTCTCTCTAAAAACCAGAAAAGAGATTATATAAGTGATGAATCACTAAATTCTATTCCTGAAACCGATATTACATTATGTGCTAAATAACTAGAATTTAAATAAAAACTTAAAAAATAAAAATAAAAATAAAGTAATATATCAAGAAACATGATGAATAGCAATACATTACATGGACAAAAATGAAAATAAGTAAATAAAAAGAGTTTAAAATTCTATTTAGGTGGAGATCCTTTGTAATTTTTATATGATATCATTATGTGAACAATAAGATTGATTCTCTATGTATACAATAGGCAACTGTTTCTCTTATTTTCAAGACATATCCTGATGGAATTTATTGTATAATCATATTTCTACTTGTTATTTCAAGGAGTTCTAAAAGTATATAAGCTCACAGAGGTCTATGGGGGTCCATTATGTGCAGCACCCCAAAATACATTTAAATCCTAAAATGGGCATGATTGAAATTGAATTACTTTGGGGACCAACCTCAAATCAAACCACAAATAAATGCATAGTAAATCCTTTTGTGTGTAGTCTAACAAACGTCTTTGTCAGACTTTGTCACTAAATGTATTTTTATAAAGGCAACCAAGAAAATAACATAGGGTTTGTTTTAAATGACTAAGTATTAAAAATCATACCTCCTTATATATGTTTATTTTTATATTTTAACATTTGTTTATTTCTGAGTGAGAGAGAGTGAATAGGAGAGGGGCAGAGGAAGAGAGAGAGAGACAGAATCTCAAGTAGGATCTATGCTCAGCACGAAGCCTGATACGGGGCTAGATTCCAAGACCCTAAGATCATGACCTGAGCCAAAATCAAGAATTGGACACTCAACCGACTGAGCCAGCCAGAAACCCTGTGATTTTTAAATCTAGAAGGAACATGTCAATGGTGAAGAGGAAACATATTAATTGGTGATAGTGCATTAAGGCGCCATAGCAGTTTCATGTTGCCTTTTATGAATTTCAAAAACATTTGGACACCTGGAGAAAAATATAGATCTTTTCATGGTTAGGGTCTGAGGGTTTGCAAAAATTGCAGAGTAAGAAGTAACATCCTTCAAATCATCTATTTCAATCAAACACTGTCATAGAATATTTATTTCTAGAAACCCAATCTTGAAGAAGTCTGAGAAACATAGAATATGTTGAGATTGAGAGACTCTTTTGCTTTATTTTCTCCTTGACTAAAAATAGCTCTTTTCTTATAACAACTGCTATCCCATTACTTACAAAGTCATCAGGGAGGTTTCATTAGTATCTGGGATTCTGAGATTCAAATGTGAGGTTAGTTGGTGTGTGTCGGGGGGGTGAGGGGGTGTGTGTGGGTGGGTGTGTGTTTCTCTACATGGATAGATAATACTTCAAACTTTACATTTAGTCAAGTTGAACTTCTGTCATTAAACCAACATGGAGAAAACTGTCAACCTCTCTACATAATTTAAAATTTCCAAAAGAAAATAATATCAATGAGTAGCAAACATGCCCTGAATGTTAAATAAATTGTTACATTATCAGGTGAGAGAGTCCTAAGGTTTTCTCTCATTTGTTTTACTTCTAAACCAGTTTGATGTGGTATCACAGATTGAAGCCACCATGTTGCATAATGTGCAGGTGATACATTACTGATTGTGCTGAAACTTCTTCCTTCAATTAAAAAAACACTGGGGCGCCTGGGTGGCACTGTCAGTTAAGCGTCTGAGTCTTGGTTTCAGCTCAGGTCAGGATCTCACAGTCTATGGGTTCTAGCCCTACAGCAGGCTCTGCACTGACAGCAGGGAGCCTGCGAAGGAGTCTCCCTCTCACTCTCTCTCTGCCCCTCCCCTGCTTGTGTACTTTTTCTCTTTCTCTCTCTCTCTCACAAAATAAACACACACACATATTTAAAAACTTGTTAAAATTTTAAAAAATGGTTGTGGTAATAGTGAATTGGTATAAACAGTCAGTGTTCTGGCATATTGTCCTGATAGGTACGTTCTGAGGGGGCTGGCAGAATTGATTTACACAGAAGGGCTGTGATTGTTTCTGGCACACATCTGTGGTATAGCTCTTGCTCCCTGGCCTCCAGCCCACTCTCTGGTATGAGGGTTTCCACCAACAGGCACATGATCCTGGGTCCTCAGCCTCGGCCTCCTCTTCCTTCTCCTTAATTCGGATGCTGCAGGACATGAGGGTCCTTGTACACAGTTAGTCTAGTCCAGGAGTAAATGCTGCCTCAGGGAGTGAACTCAGAAATGACACATCATTTTCAAAATCTGTGGGGACTGACTGTTCAGGTGTTTTAATTTGTCTCCTTTTGCCTCCCTGTTGCTTCTTCCTGACTTTTTTTTTAAATGTTAATTCATTTTTGAAAGAGAGTGAGAGCTGAGATGGAGAGAGAGAGAAGGAAACACAGAATCTGAGCTGTCAGCACAGAGCCCGACGTGGGGCTCAAACCTACAAACTGTGAGATCATGACCTGAGCCAAAGTTGGATTCTGAACTGACTAAGCCACTCAGGCGCCCCTTGACTTTTTAACCAATCCCACAGCACAGTTATTTTGTTTGGTAACAAAAGTCTTTAAAAAATACTTTGTTTTGTTTTGTTTGTTTGTTTTTAAGGTTGCCCACAATTTTATTTTCACACAGGAGACAGAGCATACTTTGAAATCTTCTGTTATGTCATACATGGTGATTATTGTGTGCTTAGGAAATGCAATTTATATATTTTGAAATATTCCTTTTGTTTTCATTGCTGCTTTCTTTTTGAACAGTATTTCCTAATTTTTCAATAGGCTTTTTCACTGAGACGGCCACTGTTTCCATGGGCCCTGATGAAATACAGGAATACAAGGGGACCCAGCTTTGGCTTTCTTACCATGAAAGATACTATGTCACATTAGATATCTGGTAACAAATCATCATTCAATTTTAAAATTTCATAATTTAAGGGGCACATGAGTGGCTCAGTCAGTTGAGTGTCTGACTTCAGCTCAGGTCATGGTCTCATAGTTTGTGAGTCCTAGCCCCACAACTCCAATGGTGACAGCTCAGAGCCTGGAGCCTGCTTCAGATTCTGTGTTTTCCTCTCTCTGCCCTCCCCTGCCTATACACTCTCTCTCTTTTGAAATAAATAATAAAATAAAAGATCATAATTTAAGAATCAAAGCACAGCAACACAAGAATACATGATTTTTTTGTTTGTGTTTGGTCAGAAAGCACAATATCTTGGGTCAGGGATTACATTAAAAAGTCAGAAAATGTCAGTTTGGAAGTCTTTCAGTGAACTAGCATCTTCACTAAGCCCGTCCCCCAGTGGTGGCCCAGGTCTCCCCCATGCTGTTCAGACCTTCTCCCCCTTCATCCTCTATTCTCTTTGACCAGCTGTAAGTCAAAGTGTGCCTTCTAAACCTGCCTGCAAGGAAGGCTGCCTTTATAATGCCCACTACCATGTATTTATTGCTATCTCTTTTATCATAACTGGATTTTCCCCCTAAATCAGAAATTGCAAACTACCGTTTTTGTCTGTGCCTGATGCATATCTTTTGTTCGGCTGATTTAATTCATAGTTTAATTGTCTAAAGTCTATTGGCAACCTTAGGACTAAGACATTTAATGAGAATAATAGAAGACCGTACTCCATCCATCATGGGAAGAATTTGCTGGGCCGAGTCATAGCCACTCATTCACAGCACATATGGGCTTCTCCATTCACCCCCAAGGCCGTCAGGCTTCACTGGTGTACAAGCCCTCACAGACCCTGTCCACCTTAGGATTCGTACATCCTGGAAACAGAAGCAAATGAGATAACTCCTTTTCTTTTCAATCTCTGAAACTATTTCTCCATGAAAAATCCTGTTTAACAACTAAGAAGACATATCTCTAAAAATAAAAAAGTAAAAGCCTCTGCTTCTGTAGACACTCAGAGGTACGTTTAGTGACAAAATTTATGTGTTATTTCAGTGTGCTGATGGAGTAAACGCAGTAACAACCACAAACACAGCAAGAAGGTCTCCTGACCCAGGCGTGGGGCAGAGAATGCTCTCTCAGGGTGGTTTAGAAACAAGTGATCCCTAATGAAGTTGAAATGTAACTAATCAGTACAATTCCCATGAACGCCTGAGGACTGGAAGGTCTAGACGGAGGCATGCACTCCTTGTGCGGAGCATGCCCACAGCTCGGAGAAAATAACAGCGGATCCCTGGTGGATCGCGACCATGAGTAAAGTTTATGGAGGCCAAATGCCAAATCATGGTCTTTCATGCCACGGGAGATTTTGCTGTGGTTTCATCCAAAATGAAAAGATAACGATAATCTCACCAGCACTTGTCCCACTGTGGCTTTCTGCAAGGACAGAAGGAGCTCCCAGCCCTCTGTGTCCTCTGACAGACAGAACACCCCAACATCTCTTCCTCAGATTTCCACTGCCATATCATCCCATTGATCTCTCTGAACTGTTTTTTAAAATTTTAATATAGTTGTTAACTCCTTCCTACAATTTAAATTCCAGCTTGTTGATAACTTAATACATCGAGGGGCTTTTTGTTGTTGTTGTTTGCTGGTTTTTTTGTTTTGTTTTGTTTTGTTTGTTTGTTTGTTTGTTTGTTTTTTTAAGGAGGCACAACAGATGTATTTTCTCCATAGGGGCTAAGATGCTAGTGGTCATAAATTGGCCCACATGTGCTTCCCACTGAATTACGACCTTCTATTTTCTACCCAGAGCAGGGACCTTGATATTGGAAATTTCAGCCTTTACAAGAACTCCCGTGTAAGGTCTGCAACTGCTGTTTTGAAATGCTTCGGGTCTGCAGCAGAGGCCAGCTGCCTGCTGGGTTCCTCTGTGTGACAGGAGGCTGGGCATGCGTGGGCCCTTCTGCTACACCCTGGAGGAATGAGAAGTGACAGTGTCTTTCTTATTTTATTTGCAGCTCACTCCAGTTGGCACCACAATATTTATAGGGTTTTCAGGGGACAACGGAGCTACAGACATAGATGATGGACCAAATGGACAGATAGAATACGTCATCCAGTACAATCCAGAGGACCCGGTATGTCCCCCCTCATCAGCGTGGCCTTCTGGGGAATGAGCAGTGTTACTGCACCTGGCCCTACCGTACCACCCACCTCCAGCTCCTCCAGCCACCTTCATGTCCTCCTGATGTAAAAATTGTCTCACGATTACAGCCTTTGAACTCTTTCTGGCATACTTGCAAAACTTGTAAAAAGTTTTTGGTGGGTTTTGGAGGTAACAATTTAAAATTATGTATAGGCATAATATGCCATTTTCACCTAATTTCCATTATGTGTGTGGGACTCCTAAGCATTGTAAATAAATCACAGGGGATGACATCACCAGGGCAATGCATAGGGTTTGTGGATCTTGCAAAGTGACATCACTGCCCCTTCTCCACCAGCGAAGCCTCCGGAAGAGAAGGGAGAATGCTGTTTGTTTGTTTTGTTTGTTTGTTTAATATTTATTTTTGAGAGAGAGAGGAGGGGCAGAGAGAGAGGGAGACGCAGAATCCAAAGCAGTCTCCAGGCTCTGAGCTGTCAGCACAGAGCCCGACGCGGGGCTCGAACATAAGATGATGACCTCAGTCGAAGTCTAACACTTAACCATCTGAGCCACCCAAGTACCCCAAATTTGTTTGTCTAAAGATTATGTTCTTATTAGACCATGGGATTTCTGCAGTATACTTTAGGCTCTGAGAGTATTTCCCCCAATATGTTACATGAGATAACACACCCATAAAGGCAGAGTTGTTTCCTGGAGCCTGAGCCAACTAGCAGGACCCCCCCCTCCATCTTCCTCCTCTGCTCTGCCAGGTGAGTTGTCAGGGCAGCATGGCTGCCACACATGCCCCACAGCACTTCTGAAGTTAATTTTCTCAACAAATGCTTCCCCTTTATGTTTAATATTGAGAACATCAAAGGTGGTGAAGTGAATATTCTGTCTTTTAAGTTATTGTTTTGACATATACGCTTTAAACAAACACAAAAACAAAAACATTGAGCTTGCAGAGACTAAGAATGGCCAACAGATCTTACCTCTCAAATCTATCCTGAGAACTCTGAATCATGAATACAGAGTCTCCTTCCCTTCCCTTTCCTTCCCTTTCTTTTTTTTTTTCTTTCTTTTTATTCTCAAGTTAGTTAACATACAGTGTAGTCTTGGCCTCAGGAGTAGAATTTAGTGAGTCATCTCTTACATATGACACCTAGTGCTCTTTCCAACAAGTGCCCTTCTTAATGCCCATTGCCCCATCCAACATCCCTCCATCCAACCCTCAGCTTGTTCTCTGTATTTTTTTAATGTTTTATTTATTTTTGATACAGACAGAGACAAAGCATGAGAGGGGGAGGGGCAGAGAGAGAAGGAGACACAGAACCAGAAGCAGGCTCCAGGCTCTGGGCTAGCTGTCAGCACAGAGCCCGATGTGGGGCTCAAACCCACAAATGTGAGATCTGACCTGAGCCGAAGTCGGAGGCTTAACCGACTGAGCCACCCAGGCGCCCCTGTTCTCTGTATTTAACGGTGTCTTATTGGTTTATCTCCCAGTCTGTTTGTATATTAGTTTTCCTTCCCTTCCCCTATGTTTGTCTGCTGTGTTTCCTAAATTCTACATATGAGTGAAATCATACGATATCTGCGTTTTTCTGGATGACGCATTTTGCTCAGCATAATACCCTCCAGCTGTGTCCTTCTGGCAGCTCAGTTCATGCGTAGGAGGGAGGCGGGCTCGAAGGTGTGTGGCTGGCCTGCAGGGCTTGGTGCATCTGAGCCCTGGAGTAGGGACTGGGTTTCTGGGCAGCATGGGCTTCAGCTTGTCTCCACTGCATCCTAAGAAAACAGTTTAGTCTTCATGTTAAACTTTTGAAAACATTTGCAGAACAAAAATGAAAAAGAACAGAAAATCCCATGGGCATAGCAGGATCTAAGAAGGAGCTGGATGGTTTTGTGTATTTATTTGTCTGGACCCCTAACATGTATGTCTCACAGGTTTGTAGGCAGAGGTAGTGATTCAGAGATGTGCGGAAATACTGAGAATGTGAGATTCAAAAGAGAAGGACAGTAAGTAGGGAGGTTTGCACAAAAAATCGAATGGAAAAGATCAAAGAAGGAACCAAGAAAAAAAAAAAGACAAGAGAAATGCTTTTTCTTAAAAGTAGAAACAGAGGGCTGACTTCACATCCCATGTTTCAACCATTTTTCTTATTATTGAGGTTTTTGAAAGAATTAATTGTATATGTGTGCCGTGTTTCTAGCTTACATTCTATGAAAGCCATTTCCTAACTTGTACTCTTAAGCTGTAAAAGTGAAACTCCCAGGGTTTATGGAACAAACAGGCCATGGACTTTAGGGAAATGGTTATCACATTGCATTAAAAACTGATCTATCCTGGGGAGCCTGGGTGGCTCTGTCAGTTAAGCGTCCAACTTCAGCTCAGGTCATGATCTTGCAGCTCTTGGGTTTGAGCCCCAAGTCAGCCTCTGTGCTGAAAGCTCAGAGGCTGGACCCTGCTTCAGATTTTTGTGTCTCCCTCTCTCTCTGCCCCACCCGACTCATACTCTGCCTCTCTCACTCTCTCTCAAAAATAAACATAAAAAAAAAAGGAAAACATCCTCTCCAAGAGTTAGATATAGTGTGAGACAAAAATGCATTACTTAGGAGCTATTTTCTAGAACTTTTGTGAGGCCAAAATTCCTTGTTACACATGCAGTAATTCCTTCTGCATGCTTCTTCCCTTTCAGGGATGTGTGGGCTCACCATCAAACATAATATGTATCTTTTACTACCTGTAGATTGGATAAGTCAATCGGCCCTATGTGTGTCCAAATTACAGAACAAGAAGAACGTACTCAAACAAGCTAGCACTACTATAGAATCAATAAGGACATCCTCTGGGCATGGGCCTAATTTACTGAGACAAAAGAATAAGATACCATGCAAGCACTTACCTTAGGGTTAGTGGGGGAGAGAGCATTATTAACTTGGCCACACCCTTACAGAGACAACCCACCATTAGACATCGTGGAAGCTTAGGGTAAACCTCAGTTACCTACTGATGTCCATATCCGCCACTTCCATCGCCAGTAACTGTTTCCAGAAATCTCACTGTAATATTCCTCTGCTGATTTCTCAATTTCAAAACAACATTGTATTACAAACATATTTAAACTGAAAATGTGGCACCTCTGGCTTTTGTAGCCACAATTATGGTTTCTTTCACCTTAGTCCCACAGGATATGATGAATGGTGAAAGTGTGCACTGGTTTGTTCTAATTAAAACTCATAGGGTTTTTGTCCACCTTCCTACTGACACTATATTATTCACTAGCAGATATCACAAATTAATGGCCTGGAGTTTCATTCAACTCACAAACATTTTATTTGGGCACATATTAATTTAAGTAATTTTTGAGCCAATATCTAAAATCCATGAAATTTGGCACTCAAATCTAGTTTTCCCTTATGTCTGAAGAGAGAGAAATATGACAGCAGGGGTCCTGGTTTCAAAATGAATCTGTCCAAAGTGTCCAGTGGTCTATTTCTTTTTTCTTTTTTTTCCAGTGAGTATAATCCACAGGTCTAAATTTTTTACATTTTTAGAGTTTGCATTTCTTAGCTGAGATTTCCCTTGTAGTGAAAATGGTTAAAATAGCTGCTTTAAAACCTGTCTTCTTGTCCTAACATTGGCGCTTCCTGATTTTCTCTCCTTTTGAAATGGGGTCACATTTCCTGGTTCATCCTTGGTGCAGTTGTTTTGAACCCTCTCCTGCACATTGTGAATGTGATGTTCTGGAGAGGCTTTTAATTCTATCATATTCTTCTGAACAGATTTTTTGTTTGTTTTTAATCTGCTAGAGAACATGGTTGGACTTAAGTTGAATACTCTTGGGTGTAGTTTGAATCTCAATTCAGTGTACATTTTTCCTGTGCCCCTCTCTTGCAGTCTCCCTCATTCTGTGTGTTACAGAGTTTATCTACAGACTTGGACACCATTTATAAGTGGAATTTTGTCCTCTGCCTTCCTGGCTTTCTCCTTTCTGATGCCCCCTCCCCTCCCCTTCCAGCAGCTTTGGTTGTCCTCAAATCTATCCCCCAATTCTTCAGGCCGGATAGACTTTCAATCAGAGTTTTAACTGGCCCTCGAGCTGCTAACTACCATAAAACAGCAAACTCACCCATGTTGTCTCTTCCTTCAAGTGTGTGACATCTCGCAGAGTGTGTCTGCTTTGGTTCTCTCTCAAGGAGTGTCGAGTGTCCTTCATCTTTTGTATTTTGTCCAGAGTTTCTAAGTGTTGTTTGTGGAAAGACTGGGTCAAGTAGGGGATAATCAACCCTATAGGAATGCCCAATAAGGTCCTTTCTTCAGTATACATTTAGAAGACTAGCGCACATACTTATTTTTGCTTCTGAACCATTCTGTCCTTCCTGAATATCAGGCGACAGTAACAATGGCATAATCATTTTGGAGGTTTAGCAACAGTGGAAGAATGACGTGTATCCATTCACTTGATGGCTGCTAATCTTCAATGACAAGTTACCAGTTCGCTTGCACTGGCACTGTTTCATAACTGGAAACACTGCAATTCCAAATCAATGTCAAGCTACTTTCTCTTTAAGAAAGGGAGAATTGGAGGAATTATTGAAAAGCAAGAGGACCTGAGTTGTCTAGTCACCTCTCTATTTTAGGGAAGAGGATAATTCTAATCCAGGAACATATGTGGGTATATCCTCATGTCTGTGTGTTCCTAAATTTTAGAGAAATAACAAATAAAATATCATTTGAAATTATTATGTTTAAGATTCAGTAACCATAGCAGGTATCAATTACCATTGCTATATGTCACCAGTGAGCCCTTAAGTAAGACTAGGGATTAGCCTATGTGTTAGTTATCTACTATGTGTAGATAACTTCGTGCTTAAAACAGCATGTACTGATATTTTCCCAGTTTCTGCGGCTTAGGAGTCTAAGCTCAGCTAAGCTGGGCTCTCTGTTTCAGTTCTCAGGAAGTTGTAGTCTAGGGATTGAGTATACTGTTTCTCTGATATTGGCTCAACTAGGGAAGAACCTCTTTCCAAGTAAACTCAGGATGCTGTCAAAAATTGTTTCTCTGTGGTTTTAAGACAGGGGCCCTTGGCATCTTGGTGGCTGTTGACTAGTAGTGGCTCCTAGCTCTGAGAGACCACACTTAGTTCCTTGGTTGTTTACCTAGTGACTTCTGCAAGGAGGGTGTCTAGACAACTTCTGTTCGCAACAGGAGGACATCTCTACATGATGTCATATTGTGGCCACAGAGTGACAGCTCATCACCTAAATTTATCCTGCTGGTTACAAGCAGGTCACAGACCCTGTCCACACTCAAGGGGGAGGGATTACACAAAGGCATGGGGACGCCCATCAGGTAGTGAGGATAGAGAGGGCTCCCATAGGAATCTATCTGCCATACCTACTATAAAGTCATCACTTTTTAATGTCCTACAAACATCTACTTTGGAATATGTTTGCTTCTTTGTTTGTTTACAAAAAAATAGAGGAAATAAACATTCTATTTTGGCATTAATACAGGGTAAAGTGGCTATGGTCACCTGCCTTATTAACATCTTTCTTTTTTAATGTTTTTATTTTATTTTTGAGAGAGAGAGAGAAAGAGATAGACAGAATATGAGTGTGGGAGGGACAGAGAAAAAGGAAGACACAGAATCTGAAGCATGCTTCAGGCTCTGAGCTGTCAGCCCAGACCCCAGTGTGGGATGTGAACTTGTGAACCCTAGGTTCATGACCTCAGCTGAAGTCAGACACTTAACATACTGAGCCACACAGGTACCCCTACATCTTTCTTAACCTACTTATGTTTTCTTTATGTTGTGAATGGACATTTATACTAGATGTGGCATAAAGAAGAATTAGGTATTTTTACTATTCAAAATCATAAAATTTTATTTATTTATTTTTCTTTTATAGTTTATTGTCAAGTTGGTTTCCATATAACACCAAGTACTCAACCCCACAATTGCCCTCTATGCCCATCACCCCTTCCCCCCCGACCTATCAGCCCTCAGTTTGTTCTTAGTATTCAAAAGTCTTTCATGGTTTCCCTCCCTTCCTCACCCCAACTATTTTTCCCCTTCCCCACTCCCATGGTCCTCTGTTAAGTTTCTCCTGTTAAACTTATGAGTGAAAACATGTGGTATCTGTCTTTCTCTGCATGACTTATTTCACTTAACATGACACCCTTGAGTTCCATCCAGCTTGCTACAAATGGCCAGATTTTATTCTTTCTCATAATGTAATAATCCATTATATAGATAAACCATATCTTCTTGATCCATTTATCAGCTGATGGACATTTAGGCTCTTTCCATGATTTGGCTATTGTTAGAAGGGCTGCTGTGAACATGTGTACATGTGCCCCTATGCATCAGCACTTCTGTATCCCATGGATAAATCCCTAACAATGCTATTGCTGGGTCATAGGGGAGTTCTATTGTTAATTTTTGTAGAACTTCCACAGTTTTTCAGAGCGGCTGCACTAGTTTACATTCCCAACAGTGTAGGAGGGTGCCTGTTTCTCCACATCCTCGCCAGCATCTATAGTCTCCTGATGTGTTAATTTTAACCACTCTCACTGGCATGACGTGGTATCTCAGTGTGGTTTTGATTTGTATTTCCCTAATGATGAGTGACCCTGAGCATCGTTTCATGTGCCTGTTGGTCTTCTGAATCTTCTCTTCGGAGAAGTGTCTGTTCATGTCTTCTGCCCATGCCTTCACTGGATTATTTGTTTTTTGGTTGTGGAGTTTGGTGAGTCCCTTAGAGATTTTGGATACTAGCCCTTTATCAGATATGTCACTTGCAACTATCTTTTCCCATTCCATTGGTTGCCTATTAGTTTTCTTGATTGTTTTCTTTGCAGTGCAGAAGCTTTTTTATCTTGATGAGGTCCCAATAGTTCATTTTTGCTCTTGATTGCCTTGCCTTTGGAAATGTGTCAAATAGGAAATTGCTGTGGTTGAGGTCAAGGAGGTTGTTTCCTGCTTTCCCTTTGAGGTATAGATAGTTTCTGGTCTTACGTTCAGGTCCTTCATCCATTTTGAGTTTATTTCTGTGTATGGTGTAAGAAAGCAGTCTAGTTTCATTCATTTGTATATTGCTGTCCAGTTCTCCCAGCACCATCTGTTAAAGAGGCTGTTTTTGTCCATTGGATACTCTTTCCTGCTTTGTCAAAGATTAATTAGCCAGACATTGTGGGTCCACTTCTGGGTTCTTTGTGGTCTATGTGTCTGTTTTTGTGCTAATACCCTACTGCCTTGATGATGACTGCTTTGTAGTAGAGGCTGAAGTCTGGGATTGCGATGCCTCCCGTTTTGGTTTTCTTCTTCAATATTACTTTGACTATTCAAAGTCTTTTGTAGTTCCATACATATTTTAGGATAGTTTGTTCTAGCTTGGGGAGAATGCTGGTGCCATTTTGATTGGGATTGCATTGAATGTGTAGAGTGCTTTGAGTAATAAGGACATTTTAACAATGTTTATTCTTCTAATCCATGAGAATGGAATATTTCTCCATTTCTTTGTATCTTCTTCAATTCTCTGCATAAGCTTTTTATAGTTTTCATCATACAGATCTTTTATATCTTTGCTTAGGTTTATTCCTAGGTATTTTATGGGTTTTGGTGTAATTGTGAATGGGATCAGTTTCTTGATTTCTCTTTCTGTTGCTTCATTATTGGTGTATACAAATTCAACTGATTTCTGTACATCGATTTTGTAACCAGCGACTTTGGCGAATTCATGGATCAGTTGTAATAGGCTTCTGGTGGAGGGTCTTGGGTTTTCCATGTAGAGTATCATGCCATCTGTGAAAAGTGAAAGTTTGACTTCATCTTTGCCAATTCTGATGTCTTTTATCTCCTTTTGATGTCCGATTGCTGATGCTAAGACGTCTAAATAACAACAGTGGTGAGAGTGGACATCTCTATTGTGTTCATGATCTCAGGGGGAAAGCTCTCAGTTTATCCCCATTGATTATGATATTAGCTGTGGGCTTTTCATGAATGGCTTTCATGAGTTTAAGTAAGTTCCTTCTATTCCGACTTTCTCAAGAGTTTTTATTAAGAAAGGATGCTGTATTTTGTCAAATGCTTTTTCTGCATCTATTGACATGATCATATATTTTATCATTTATTTTGTTAATGTGATGTATCACATTGATTGATTTGTGAATATTGAATTAGCCCTTTAACCCAGGAATGAATCCCACTTGATCATGGTGGATAATTCTTTTTATATGCTATTGAATTTCATTTGCTAGTATCTTGTTGAGAATTTTTGCATCAGTATTCATCAAGGATATTGACCTGTAGTTCTCTTTTGTTTTCAAGGTCTCTGTCCAGTTTGGGAATCATAGTGATGCTGGCTTCATAGAATGAGTCTGGAAGATTTCCTTCTATTTCTATATTTTGGAATATCTTGAGAATAATGGGCATTAAATGTCTGGTAGAATTCCCCAGGGAGACCATCTGGCCCAAGGCTCTTACCCGTTGGGAGATTTCTGATAACTAATTCAATTTCTTTACTGGTCATGGGTTTGTTCAGAGTTTCTATCTCTTCCTGTTTGAATTTTGGTAGTTCATGTGTCTTTAGGAATTTGTCCATTTCTTCTAGGTTGTCCAGTTTGTTGGGATATAATTTTTCATAGTATTCCCTGATAACTGCTTGTATTTCTGAGGGATTTTCATAATAGATCAATTTTCATTCATGATCTTGTCTATTTGGGTGTGCTCTCTTTTCTTTTTGAGAAGTCTGGCTAGAGGTTTCTCAATTTTGATTATTTTTTCAAAACTCCATCTCTTTGTTTCCTTGATCTGTTCAACTGTTTTTTTTTAATTCTACATTGTTTATTTCTGCCCTGATCTTCATTATTTTTCTTCTTTGCTGGGTTTGTGGTGCTCTTGCTGCTCCCCTTCCTTTAGGTGCACTGTTAGATTTTGAATTTGTGCATTTTCTAGTTTCTTGAAATAGGCCTGGATTGGAATTTACTTTCCTCTTAGGTCTGCCTTTGCTGCATCCCAAAGAGTTTGGATTGTTGTATTTTCCTTTTCATTTGTTTCCATATATATTTTTAGTTTCTTCTCTAATTGCCTGATTGGCTCAATCATTCTTTAGTAAGGTAGTTTTTAAACTCCATGTTTTTGGAGGTTTTCCAGACATTTTCCTGGGATTTATTTCAAGTTTCATAGAGTTGTGGTCTGAAAGTGTGCATGGTATGATCTCAATTATTTTATGTTTATTGAGGGCTGCTTTATGACCAAGTATGGCCTCTATTTTGGAGAATGTACCATGTGCTCTAGAGAAGAAAGTGAATTCCCTCACCTCAGGATGTAGAGTTCTAAATATATCTGTCAAATCCATCTGTTCCAAAATTTTGTTCGGGTCCATTGTTTTCTTAGTGAATTTCTGTCTAGTTAATCTATCCATTTCTGTAAGTGGAGCATTAAAATCCCTGCAATTGACACATTCTTATCAATAAGATTGTTTCTGTTTGTGTTAACTGTTTAATGTATTTGGGTGCTCTTGGATTTGGTGCATAGATGTTTATAATTGTTATCTCTTCATGTAGGATAGACCCTGTAATTATTATATAATGCCCTTCTTCATCTCTTTTTACTGCCTTAACTTTAACATCCAGTTTGCCTGATATAAGTAAGGCTACTCTGGCTTTCTTTTGGCTTCCAGTAGCTTGATAGATATTTCTTTATCCCCTTACTTTCAATCTGAAGGTGTCTTCTGGTTGAAAATGAGTCTCTTGTAGACAGCAAATAGATGGATTTTGGGTTTTTATCTATTCTGCTACCCTATGTCTTTTGATTGGAGTATTAGTCCATTTATATTCAGTGTTACTATTGAGAAACATGGGTTTAGAGTCATTATGTTTTCTGTAGGGTTCATGCTTGCAGTGGTGTCTCTGGTACCTTGCGTTCCTTGCAGCATTTCCCTCATAGGGTCCCTCTTCGGATTTCTCTGAGGGCTAGTTTAGTGGTGATGAATTTTTGCTTATTTGGGAAAACCTTTATCTCTCCTTTTATTCTAAATGACAGGTTTGCTGGATAAAGGATTCTTGGTTGCATATTTTTTCTCTTTATCACATTGAAGATTTCCTACCATTCTTTTCTGGCCTGCTAAGTTTTAGTAGATAGGTCTGTAACTACTCTGATAGGTTTCCCTTTGTATGTTAGGCCCCTTTTATCCCTAGCTGCTTTCAGAATTCTCTCTTTATCCTTATATTTTGCCAGTTTCTCAATGATATGTTGTGCAGATGATCGATTCAAGTTATGTCTGAGGGGAGTTTTCTGTGCCTCTTGGATTTCAGTGTCTGTTTTTTTCCCCATATTGGGGAAGTTCTTGGCTATAATTAGTTCAAGTATCCTTTCAGAACCTGTCTCTCTTTCTTCTTCTTCAGGAATTCCGATAATATTGGTATTGTTCTGTTTGATTGTATCACTAAGTTCTTGATTTCTCCTTTCAGGCTCCTGGATCAATTTATCTCTCTTTTTATTGGCTTCCTATTTTTCTATAATTGTGTCTTCTAATTCACCTATTCCCCTCTCTGCCTCTTCAGTCCGTGCCGTGGCCACTTCCATTTTATTATGCACCTCATTTATAGCATTTTTAATTTGTCATAACTATTTTTAAGGTCTCTAGTCTTTGTAGCAATAGTTTCTTTGATGTCTTCCATGCCTTTTTCAAGCCCAGTGATTAATTTTATGACAATTGTTCTAAATTCTTGCTCAGTTATGTTGCTTATATCTGTTTTGAGCAATTGTGTTTCTGTGACTTCTTCCTGGAATTCACTGAGAGGAAAGTTCTTTCTTTTTGTTATTTTGTCGAGCTTTCTGTCTCTTGTCAGTTGTAAAAGCTTGTCATACTCTGCACCTGTGAGTATTGCTATATTAAATGAGGCTCATTGACTGTCCAGGGCCTGTCCATCCAAGAGGTGTTCTTTTAATGGTGTCCCTTGATCTTTCTCATTGTGCCTTTGGTTATTTTATTTTCCTACTCATAGTGATATTTGGGACTGTCCACCATGTGTACTTTGGCTTGTTTCTTGAGATAGCCCTGAAAAGGAAGACAGACACACAAACACACAGGGGACAAAAGCATGCAAAAATACAGACAAATCAAATAAACAAACATACCAAAAAAAAAAAAAAGATAAAGGACAGTCTAAAGGCATAAAACCAGAAATCCCAGCTACAAATAAAGAGCAGGGTGGAGGCAGGGCTGATTGAAGAACATATACAAAGAGAGAAGTGACAGGGGTGGGGAGGAAGCATTAACCAGGCAGAGAGCATTAACCAGGCAGAGAGACTAAAAAGTTTACTTCAGAGAGAGGAAAAAGAAAATTTCATAGGAATCAAAGAGAAAACAACGAATATAATGTTACCTGAAGAAACTCTCTGATTATACCAGAGAGAGAGAGAAAGGAAGGTAGTTTTGGAGGTGTAGAATGTCCATCAAGAGAATGGATTGAATGTGACTGTTTAAGCAGACTAATGACTAGAGTGCCCTATCCAGTGGAGAAGAGAGATAAGAATGAGATAAGAGAAAATATGTCTGAATAGCAAGAATTGATCTAGTGTTAATCACAGTAATGCATCAATGTAGGTCTTTCCTCTGGCTCTGGGGAAAAAAAATAAAGCAGCTTTTCAGCGCAGATGGGCATGCATGGTTTGGTGTAAGGATGTCTCGCGGAACTCTGAGGCCCCTCCTTGGTGGTTGTGGGGAGAAAAATGGAAGCACCCTAGTCCCTTCTCAAACCAAGCATTGCAACTCACTTTTTTGGGTCCCATTTCCCTGCGTCGTGAGCATAGCCAAGATGGGCCGAGTTGTATTTCCCAAGCTCTGCCTTGTTTCCAGATCTTAGCCTGTGCATTTTAATGATATCACCCAAAATGTACTCCCACAGTCTGGTCAGCTTCCTAGCTGGGGATGCAGTAGGGGCAGTAAGGATCATCATCCTGGAGATGCCTGGGATCAGGGCACTTAGCCCAAGGAAGACACCATAGCTAGAGAAAGGACCTCTCTACCAATGCCCTGCATTTGTAGATGGGATGAGAGGATCCCTCTCCTTACTGGGCAATGTTTTTCTTTTCTCCAGAAAAAGTCTATAGCAATTTCAATCTCTCTTTCTCTTCCCCTTGCCTCTCCACAGCTCTGTGTTTCCAGGTCCCAGCCCGTTTTTATCTTCTCCATTTCACAATCACGCACCTATGAAGCTGTCTTCTTAATGGACTCTGTCTCTTTTTCTCCCAGACTCTTGCAGTTCTGTGTCTTATGGCTTCAGTCCTTCTTTGTTTGAGAGATGAGGGTGGGCGAAAAGTACAGAGCTCCCTGCTTCTCCGCCATCTTTCCGAAATCATAAAATTTTAATTGCTAACATTGAAAACTCTTCTATTTAACCCATGAGCAAAATCAGAGTAGTTTAAATTGAGCTTTCTTCTCTTTTTTTTCTTTTCATTTTTCTTCTCTTTTACCATCATTGTCATTGAATTTTATCTAAAATAAATTAGGAGTTGGGACACCTGGTGGCTCAGTGTGTAGAGTACTTGACTCTTGATTTAAGCTCAGGTTATAATCTCATGGTTCATGGGATTGAGCCCCACATCGGACTCCATGCTAGCATGGATCCTGCTTGGGTCTCTCTCTCTCTCTCTCTCTCTCTCTCTCTCTCTCTCTCTCTTCCTCTTCCCCTGTCCCCACTTTCTCTCTATCTGTCTCAAATAAAACTGTATTATTTTTAATACAGTGCAATAAAATACAATACAACACAACAAATAAGAAGCAAATTTAGGGATGAATAGCTGCTCAGCTGATTGAAGAGATTTGAAGCAAAAACATTTGTGCTGTTTTCCAAAATGCCCTTGTTCTTCCTCTCCTTGGAGATGTGTCAGGAATGTACTTTCTTTTGGTTAGAAGAATGACCTATTCTGGCAAATGATATATGAGCTCACAGAACCAAGCCCAAGTCACCATCCCCGCCCTCCTCCCTTCCTTCCCTGAAGACAATGTTGATTACGTAGAGAGCACAAATCGTGATTCTTGAACTCTTGGGTGATAAAACAAATGGTGGTAATAGAGAAGATTTTCAGATACCTGAACTTTGGTTAAGAAGTATCCCAGGGCTATCACTGGGTAACCCTAAAAATACATTAAAAATGATCACAAATGACAAGTTTTTGGTTTATCAAATGACTGGTAAAATCCATTGATCAACATGGAAAGTTTTAGACATGATGAGAGCATAAAATCAGAACCTTAAAGGCAATGTTCTATTTTCAGATGATAAGCCTGCTATCTGTAACTTTCAGAGGGACTGAACAATACTGCATGCTCTAATGTGTCTTCTATTCTAATGGGTTGATTCTGTCTTTTTCCCTATTTGCAGACATCCAATGACACCTTTGAAATCCCCCTCATGTTGACAGGAAACGTAGTGTTAAGAAAGAGGCTCAACTATGAAGATAAGACTCGATACTTTGTCATCATCCAAGCTAATGTGAGTATTCAGTTCCCCTCGCTGCCCTCCTGGGAGCTGAGGAAGTAAAGAACTCTCCCAACAGTGCTTGGTGTGATTTATGGCCTCAACAGGGTAGGCTACCCACAGCATAATTTATATATTCTGTACTTCTGGATGGGAAATGGGATGGAATGGAACAGGAGGATTCTTTCTACCCACTGTTTCCTTCACTCTTTGAATCACTCATACACACCGTTCAGTAATTTGCCATTAGTGCACACTGACTTACTTCTCAAAGCGTGATACAATGTGTGACCTGCAGCAGAATCACCTCTGGAGGTGTGGATTAAACATGCAGATTCCTGGGCCCAACCTCTGACCCTCTGCATCCAAATTTCAAAGGGTGGAAGTTACCTGAAAGTTTGACCCCCCCGGGGATCCCAAGTATGCTAAAGGAAGAGAAAAACTGTGCAGTTGGTCATCTTTTCCCCACTGGCTGCCATTTCTTGAGCACTTCCTCACTAGATGTCAGCCACTATGATGGTAACCAGGATGTAGACACAGCAGGCAGAGAAAACCTGAAAAACAGTTGCTTATGTAACATAAGCAGTTGCTTATGTAACTGGACTTTTGTTATTATTTTTATAAAATCCCTAGATGTATGTGGATCAGGTATTGGTTTGACAGCTCAAATATATCACCAAGGACTCGGTTTTCTTCTGCCCTTACCCTGTGCCCCTTTCTTGAAACTTGGTCATTTTCCCGATGCCCCATTCGTCATGTGCTAGTGAATACTAGAGCCATAAGCATTACAGCTGCATTTCTGGTCTGACTGGCAGCAGGTGGAAAGGACTCTTCTTGTTTGTTGGTCCTCCTTTGTCTGTGAGGAAACTCACTCCCAAAGTCCTCTCCCTTCCAACTTCCCTTTCCAGCCTCAGATCACAGGAGTAAGCATAGAGAGAGGAGACTGAAGAAGTCTGTGTGTAGCAAAGTGGGGTGAGGTAATCATCTCGGGATTACACCAAGTTCTCTGCATCTCCTGGAGCTGGACCCCTTGATAGCCCTGGGAGGGGGCAGTAGGAGAAGGGGAGGGGAGAAAGGGGAGAAGTGGGAGGAGAGGGAAAAGGAGAGGAATTTGATAGCAAGAAGAATAGAGCTAGTATTTCAGCAAAAATATGACAGGGCTGGCTACAGATAGCTTCCAATATTGAAAAAGGTCCATAGCAAGGCACAAGATCGTGTTCTGAATAGGTTGTTAGACTCTGAGGCCAGCCTGTGCCCTAAACAACTCCTAAGCACTATCATCCTACTCCTGTAGCAGAGCAGGAAGACCGCGGAGAGTGGACAAAAGAAAGCATTCTCCATCAGCTGTTCTGAACAAGGTTATAGGGGATAAGGTGTCATTAAATGGCCATTTTGACCTAGAGATATTTTGCCAGAAAGTTGGGGAAGAAGTTTGTCTGTATTTATATTTAAATTTATAAAATATATTTATATTAATACTATTTTATATATGTATTATATGTAAATAGATTTACTTATATAATAGTATATTTATTTACTTATTTATGTAATATATATAAATTTAATTTGCCTATTTTATATGGTAGGTAGATAGTAGATATAGATATATAGATAGAAATCTAATTTTTGAAGCCACATTTCTAGATTTTTGTTCAAAATTCTCAAGTCAGTGTCTTAGTGTCCAGGGGCAGAGATTAGAGGGAAAACAGCAGATATAGGAGAAAGTAATGTCTACCGAGGGGAACAGAGCTCCTCAAAACCATGAGATATTTAAAAAACATTTTTCTGCACAGTTAAAATGGGGAGAAAAAATAGTTTCTCTTGCTTGACTCCCAATCTCTAAGAAAATTTAAGGAAAAGTAAGATTGCTTTGGAATGTATCAAAGTTACTCTTTCTTGTGTTATTTAAAAAGAACTATTTTTTTAAAGAAGTGCCAGCTAAAAGATTTGAATTGATGTTTAATTTAAAATCATTGTAAAGACATCTGGGACCATTTGTATGCAATTTACTGGACTGCCCACAATTGAGGGAGAGAGACCAGTAAGTGTTTAGCATTTCAGGGATAAAATTATGAAATAGAAGGATAGGCATGAATCAGCAAAAGGAGGGAAAGGAATTGGCAAAAAAATATAAGAAAAGGTTAATGTATCTGTGAGAATTTTTATTATAAATTTGAATCATTCACTATAAAATGGGAATATTATATAGAAGATGATAAACTTGGTATTTTTAAAAGCTTTCAGAGCTGTATCCTTTTAATAGTTTTCTTTCTTTATTTTTAAACGTTTACTTGGGAGAGCAAGCAGGAGAAGGGTAAAGAGAGAGGGAGAGAGAATATTTCAAGCCGACCCTGCACTGTCAGCATAGAGCCCGAGGTTGGGCTCAACCCCACGAAGCATGAGATCATAACTTGAGCCAAAGTCAAGAGTCAGTCGCTCAACTGACTGAACCACCCAGGCGCCACCCCAAAATAGATAATTTAAAAATGGAATCACTATGGAAAAATTATATATGTGTATGTGTGTATAAGCATATACTTTTAATCTTAGTAAGTTCTGCCATAGTATTATCCAAAATATTTTAACACATCACTTTCCCACAAGATAAAGAATGGCGCATTGCCTCTAGATTTTAGATCCATAATTTAATTAAAGAAGTGGATTGTTGAAGCTGAAAAGCTGACTCCTTCTTACCTGAGTACTGATTGTGGGCTCTCCTCCCTGCTCTGAGTTCAGTGACCTCACCTTTGTGGCTATGGTGGCCACTCTGAGTGTGGACAAAGACAAATGCTACAAATCAGGACTTCTTGTCTTCAAGAGAGGATTGTTAAGCATTTAGTGCTTTGTGAATATGTGTCTGTGTTGGGGAGCAAGAATTCCTGTCCCCTTCACGGTCCTTCTGGCTAGACTAAGAATCAAATTGACATGAGACAGATTAACAGGAGAAAATCAATGTAAATAGGCATATGTATGAGGAATCCACACAGACATTCCAAAGACAGGCACAATGGGGAATATATGTCATTCTGAACTAAGGAGAAGGGGGTAGGGGTCTGTAATTTTTAAGAAAAAAATGCAGTTCATAGGGTGTTAAGAAAAGCAGATGTTTGCTAATTGGCTGTTCTACACCCCTACAGAGGACTCACTCAGGTAAACTTTATCTCCGGTAACCCATATTCTGTGAAAAACCACAACTGAGATTTTTCTGTGTGGTTAAGGGAGGGACAAAATTTCCTCTTGGGGCACCTGGGTGGCTCAGTTGGTTGGACCTCTGACTTCAGCTCAGGTCATGATCTCAAGTTTGTGGGTTCGAGCCCTGTGTTGGACTCTGTGCTGATAAGCTTGGAGCCTGGAGCCTGTTTCCAATTCTGTGTCTCCCTGTCTCCCTGCCCCTCCCCTCTCATGCTCTGTCTCTCTCTGTATCAAAATTAAATAAAACATTAAAAAGATTTTTTTAAAAAGTTTCTCTTGAGACACAGGGTCTCAGGTGCCTTCCATTCACATTAATCCATGTGCCCAAGTGGCACATTCTGGGAGGGGCCTTTCTGGAACCCTTTCATCTGTATACTTTACACTTTTATATTTATATGGAATCACGAAATCCACAGACCATTACACGTTTCTAGATATATTTTTATATCTTTTGGTGTTTTTTTTATTATCAGTTTGTCAATGCTATGTAAACCCATGTACAACGTAGATCATATACATTCAAAACCCACATTATTCTTTTGGAGTCCTAAAAAGCGTTGAAATATGAGCAGTCAGTTTTGATTTTAAAGTAGATAGTATCTAAGAGGATGGAGGTCTGATGATCTATTACTGAAGTTACTCAACTTTGACCTTTTTTGCTTATGGTGCAAAAATTTGATAGATGCACAAAGGAAATTATTCTAATTTCATGTAATTAGGAAGTTTCTTTTTATCCCTGTGTCCATGTTGGAATTCTTTTTTTTTAATTCTTTTTAATTTATTTTTGAGAGAGAGAGAAAGCAAGCAAATGGAGGAGGGGCAGAGAGATAGAGGGAGACACAGAATCTGAGGCAGGCTCCAGGCACCAAGCTGTCAGCACAGAGCCCAGTGCAGGGCTGGAACTCAGGAACCGTGAGATTATGACCTGAGCCAAAGTCAGACACTTTACTGACTGAGCCACCCAGGTGCCCCCACATGTTGAGATTCTTAAATATGCTGGAAGAGTTTTGGTTAACCAAAGTAAGAAAACATGCTTCTTGCTTATTTGCGAATATTTGCAACATCATTACCTGCAGTTTATTTTAAGCATGAATATACAATGAGGGAATGATTAATTCCAGAAAACAGAAGGAAAAGAAATGTAGAAATGAAAGTTCAGAGATGTACAAAGATCATTGGGTTTTCTTTCTATGGAAAATATAGTCTGTACCCCAAACTCGAATTTTGATATGTTACCCTAAATCACAAACAAATCACACATCTCCTTATACATGGAGATTATTCAAAAGCAGCTCTCCTTTGTATTACTATTACCTGAGGGAAACACTAAGGACTCTTCAGTACTCAAGAGCCCTTAATTATTTGTGAGAAAGAAAAGTTTACATTTCATTTAGAATCATAGCCAGAGTAGGAATGCCAGGGTGGCTCAGTTGGTTCAGCATATGACTCTGATTTCGGCTCAAGTCATGCTCCCTGGGTCATGGGATGGAGCCCCACACTGGGCTCTGTGCTGAGTGTGGAGTCTGCTTGGGATTCTCTCTCTCTCCTTCTGCCCCTCCTTCTCTCTCTCATAAACAAACAGATAGATAAATAAATAAATAAATACCAATTTCTTTTTTTTTAATGTTTATTTATTTTTTGAGAGGCAGAGAGAGACAGTGCAAGCAAGGGAGGGTCAGAGAGAGAGGAAGATAGGGAATCCGAAGCAGGCTCCAGGCTCTGAGTTAGCCGTCAGCACAGAGCCTGACACGGGGCTCGAACCCACGAACCATGAGATCATGACCTGAGCTGAAGCCGGACACTTAACCGACTGAGCCACCCAGGCACCCCCAGAGTAATTTCTAAATAATCTTATCAATAAAGAAGCAAGTTTAATATTTTCTGAAATATCTAAAATCTAGAGAAGGAATATGTAGTTGTCTTTCATAACAAGGTAGTTTACTTCTTTTAGATACTTTCTATCTTTCTTTTCTCTTAATGCTATGAATATTCAAATCAATATGTAAACCTTGTAATTATATGGGCTGGGATGTAAAACAATTACTTTGTGTACTTCTTGATATTAATTTATGTAAACGAATTTTCAGCAGTTGCCCCACTCCGACCTTCCCTCACCTCTGCTTCCTACTGACTGTGGAAAAAGGGCTAAGTTTTATACTCATGGATTTTAGCTCTGTCAATTCTTGGGCATATTCCGGAGAATAGGAGTGAAAGCGGAAGACGGTGTTTGATGGTTAACACGTTTGTACAATTTCCCAGTAGTGAAGGTGTGTAAGCATGTGAGATGCAAAATGGCATGCTGTTCTTTTTACCAGAATGCACAAAAATTAAGGTAAATAGGTAAATGTCTCAAACTTTCAAGAAAAAAAAAACACTCACTTCTGAAATGGTTTAGATCCACACACTCTGCTTGCTTCTTTTTCTTTCCAGTTTGAATAAAACAATCTAATGGAATCAAGTGACTCTGGGATAAGTTTTACATTTCCAGTCAGGGATAGACCATCTGTCATTGGTGAACAGAAATAGGACAAACACCTCTGTGGTCCTAGGTGACGAGTTGGGGTCAGAAGACTCAGGGCAAACCTAATTATGTTGCATTTTTTTCTTTCCCTACTGGAAATACCTGATAAGGTGATGAAAGAGTCTCTAATGTATGTGTCTATGCGTGAGTCCAGTCGGTGCTTCTAGCCAGTTGTTTTCCAGCTACAAAGCACATGAACACTGAGTATGGAAGTGGCACCAGTCTCTGTTTCCAGGCTTCTATTGGCAGTGGCTCAAAAATAAACCAAAACATCAGCACGGCTGTTCCATACTCATTTTATTTTTTTAATTAAAAAACATTAATGGTTATTTTTGAGAGAGAGAGAGAGAGAGAGAGAGAGAGAGAGAGAGAGAGGATGAATGAACATAAGTGGGGGAGCAGTGAGAGAGGGAATCCCAAGCAGGCTCTGCCCTGTCAACACAGAACAAGATGCAGGGCTCTATCTCACTAACTGTGAGATCATGACATGAGCCACACTCAAGAATTGGACACTTGACCAACTGAGCCACTGGAGCACCCTTATTCCATACTCCTTTTGAAACTGAGATTCACATAATTCCATCAAGGTCCACATCACCCCTCGCCCCACTCTACAACAATATTTAACTAAATACACTTGTAAATAAAAGAGAGGTACTTAGTGAATCAGAAATTAACATTCATCTCTGCTGATCAAAGAACAATGGACAATTAAACTATTTTCTAGCATGAAAGCATTTTGATGGGGAAAAAAGGGGTGGAGCCTTACTTTTCATCTGACTGAGATGTTTTATTTCCTTAACACAGTCAGTTTAAATATTTGCAATTTTATAAAAATGTGCTTTGTAAAAAGTATGGATTGTGACCATGAATCCATTATCTCTGGGGTATATATAAAAGTAAATTCGTCTGAAGTTTTAAGCACATGTCTCTGTTTTGAAAAAAGAAATTAGTTCTTCCTTACAATAAGTTGAAAATGTCTGCTTATTTAGTAAATAGTTTATTCAAAGACAGTGGGTGTCTTGTGTACGGAGGTCATTGGGTTACAATATGATTCTCAAAGGTTGTACACTGTATTGCCATCATATATATATATATATATATATATATATATATATATGCTTTTAAATTCCTAGATTTTGACTTGTACGCTGGATTATTCTTTGTATCACCTGCACTTCTTTGCAAGCTGAACTCACAATTGGTAAATAGTGACCTATTTATATGACAGCTAATTCAAGGTTTCATGGAAGTTAGTGTTTAATGTTAGCAAACGTGTACATGGTATGTAAAATAATAATGCACATTGAGAAAATACAAATTAACCAGTCAAATTTGAATAACTTTTAAAAGAGATATATTCTTGCTTGCCAGTTATAGTCAAAATTTTTAAATTAATGAAGTATCTTATTTTTAAATATTTAAAAATGTAAAATACCTTACTTTTGTAAAGGAAATAAGAGAAATGAATAAAAATAGGCAAAAAAAGGAAGGAATTGGGGGGAGTTAGTTTTTAATATGTTTTGGATTCCCACATAGTAATGGATGGAAATACAGATTTAAGGAAATCACATAAAATATTTATGCAAATAATTATGTTTTATTTATACCACTCCCAATTTAGAATGTTACTTCTTTTATCTAGAATAATTTTCAGCAGTAGCATTTTACTAGAAAGAGCAAAAGGTTCTTTTTATTTTGGTCTTTATCTGAATTTCCAGGGGCTGTGTTTTAGATGAATTTTTAAGATCAAATTTAGTTCTAAACCAGGAGAAGAACATCACAGATAAAAGCCTTCCGTGGGCTCACAAGTGCGCAGTGAGCAGGAGACCTACTTTCCTACCCCTCCTGATGTTATATAATACGTATCAACGACAAATCCCGGGGACTATCCACATGCACAGAGGGCCTGTTGGTATGTTTCAGTGCTACCTCTGTGTATAGATGTGGAAAGGAGCAGAATTTATCACCCCAAATATGCCTCCGTCACCCAAGAATTATGTTTTCAAAACAGCGGACAACAGGGAAACTCTGAAAACCTTGTAAACAGTTGATGTGAACACGGGAAATCTCCCCTGCAAGGCGGTCTCTCTTCCTCCAGGAAGAGGAGAATGACTGAATCTGGAGAAACTTCTGTCTGAGGGGAGGGGCTTGTTTACTGTGCTGTGCCTGAGACCTGGCTCTCCCTCCTCTCCATCCCCTGCATCTTCTTTTGTATGTAATTGGAGATGGTGTTCAAGATGACAGCTTGGGCCATTCTGGAGAGTTGCCCAGTTTTCCAGGGTGTATGTGTGTATACAGAGGGTGCGCATATCATTAAACCGCTTTTCCCCTGCTAATCCGTTTTCTATTGCATGGGGTCTCAGCCAAGAAGCTACAAGGGTGGAGAGAAAAATTTTTTTCTTCCCTGACAGTAGCTTCTTTACTATTTTTCTCCAAGTAAAAAGTTAGGGGTGCCTGGGGGACTCATTCCGTTAAGCACCGGACTTTGGCTCAGGTCATGATCTTGCAGTCTGTGAGTTTGAGCCCCGTGTCGGGCTCTGTGCTGACAGCTCAGAGCCTGGAGCCTGCTTCAGATTCTGTGTCTCCCTCTCTCTCTGTGCCTCCCCTGCTTGTGCTCTGTCTCTCAAAACTAAAGATAAACTTAAAATAAAGGAGGGTTTCCCTTTAACAAAAAAGTTAATGTTTTATAAATCAACACTTTGTAAACAGTATCTTTTCCCAGTATTAAACCCAAACTAATGTGAGTCACTTCTTGGTGAGTCAGAGACTGTACCAGATGAGTTGCTGCACAAAGAAACTTTATTTGCAGCAAACAAGGAGATCATGGGAAGGACTTCCAAAGCCCTGACTCCTGCAGCAAGGGTGGGTGGGTTCTTTTGTTTAGGGTTAAGAGGAATATTTAGATAGGGGAGCCTTATCTTCTGAAGAGACAGGCATAGGTTGGTGCTTATGTCTTAAGGAAATCTGCCTATACACACATTGTGTGTTATGTAATGAGATTTGTGCTTCTCCTTGGGCGGAGATTATAGCCTCACAATGAAGTAGAGGTGGTTGTCCGAGTTCTAGAGGTCACACCATGATCCATCTGCGCAGGCAGGAGACAGGAGTTAAGCTCAAGCTGGTCAGGCTGATCTGGGCTGGCTGGAGGTCTTGCCAGACAGTCGCTCACTTGAGGGAAGATTTTGCTTGCCTTAGTTAAGAGATAAACTGGAGAGAAGAGCTCAAGGAAAAAAACATATGAGACAAAGGTCAGTGAGTATAAGCAGATGGGCAGTCAAGTTCAGGTCTTGGGGTCTAGCTGGTGAAATAGGACATAAAATCTACATTATGTATTTCGGTAACTATACATACACCCGCCCTTATGCACATGTACCCCTTTTAAGGCGTACAGAGGCAGAGAAGAGATTTGTTGCTGATAGACTGAAAGAAAGAGTTTGATAAACACTCAACCCTGTCTACTATAGTGACTTGGTGATGACGTATAAGGGTACATTTGGGTGGCATGTAAGTGCAGAAATACTGCTTATGGGGTATCCAAATATTTTTTCTACATCCATATTACATCAAATGCTATTTAATATTTTTATCAGCTTTGATTCAGTCTTTTGAAAAACTTCATCCTAAGCAATCATAATTTTAAAATGGCAGATCTGATGAGCCAGTTGTGGTTTTTAAAATTTATAATAAATACATGAATTTATGCCAAATTAGCATTTTTAACAAAATGGTGATTGCCAGAGGGAGATGAGTGTTCAAGGGGCAAAATGGGTGAAAGGGAGAGGGAGTCACAGGCTTCCAGGTGTAGAATTAATAAGTCATAGGGATGAAAGGCACTGCACAGGGAGCAGAGTCAGTGATACTGTCATAGTGCTGGATGGTGTATGATGCTATGAGTGTGGCGGGCATGGCAGAAATATACGTTGCATCACTATCTTGTACACCCGAAACTAATGTGACATTGTGTGTCAACTATAATAATTAAAAAAAAAGTTTTTTCTATCTGTACTCAAAACTCCCACATTTTATTACTTGCCCATAAGCTAAAACACAGCCTGCTTAATACCTTTCCTTAAATTCCACCTCTATACTACAGTATACTTGAGGTCCACTTGAATGTATCATAGATAAGCTGCTATATAACTATTGAAGCTTGAAAAGATGTGAGTTATTTGTGTGCAATCTTTCATTTACGCATGTGAGAGGGTTTTCTTTTCTTAATATTTTTACACTGTAGTAGTTGTTTTCCTTGTTGGGGTGTTTGCTTATTTAATACATTCTGTCAAGGACAGAAATTACATGCTGTTTATTTTTCCCCTAGGAAGTGTGTCTTGGGTTTTTCCCTTATTATTTTCATTACTTTTTTTTTTTCCTCTTCTTTTTTTGGTGGTGGGGGTGGTTATGTTTAAATGAAGTTGCTTTTACAACACCAAAGACTTAATTATCCATTTCCTACATAAAAGGTAGCTACTTTTTTGCATGGACCTCAAGCATATTGTAGTATAGAGGTGGAATTTAAGGAAAGGTATTAAGCAGGCTGTGTTTTACCTTATGGGCAAGTAATAAATTGTATCATGTATCTTGAATGTATCATAGATAAGCTGCTATATAACGATTGCCACTTCAGATAGCTGTGAAATTAGGTGATTAACTAGTTGTTACTTAACCTTCTAATTTCTGTATAAGTCTAAGTACATGAAATAGAAGTTGGGGTTTTGATTTTTTACTTTGCTTTTCTGTTTTGAGTGTAATTGTAACTACTGTAGTGTAAATGATGGAAAATAATTGCATATGTTAAAAAAATAAATAAATAAACAGAAACAAAACAAAACAAAACAAAATAAAACCCTCCCACATTTAAAGTATAATTGTTGTTTTTTTTTAATGTTAATGTTTATTAAAGAATGAGCAGGGGAGGGACAGAGAGAGAGAGACACAGAATCTGAAGCAGGCTCCAGGCTCTGAGCTGTCAGCATAGAGCCCAATGAGGGCTCAAACCCACAGACGGTGAGATCATAACCTGAGCTGAAGTCAGATGCTTAACTGACTGAGCCACCAAGGCACCCTAAAGTGTAATTTTGAAAGCTAATTTGTGGATCATCGAAGTGATCTCATATACCATTTGCCACCCTACTGTACTTTCAACTGTACTGAATATAATATACAGACAAGGAAAATTTACAATCAAAGAAGGACTTCTTAAAAATTTCTATACCCTACAAATTAAACCAACCATAATTATTAGTATAATCTTGTAGTGATTAATCTTGATTATCTTCATCCTTTTTTTGAAAAGGAAAACCTGTCCTCTACCCTCTTAGATTGACTAACTGGGGACTTACAGATCACAGGGACAAAAGACAGAGTAACAGAAAAAAAAATCTATTCATGTAAATGTGGGGCAAACAGGGAAAGTGGCTCCCTGAACTGTCTGAATGAGGGTTTAGAGCCTCACTTAGTGAGGAAGCAGGGAGAAAAGGTTTCTAGGGGTTTCTAGGGAGAACAAACAAGAAGTAAGGACATTGTTGTAACACGTGTTGATGTAGGTGCTAAGTGTTTTCCAGTTTGGTTCCTTTGTTTTCTCAATGTCTATAACTACCCTCCTCCTCTGGGACTCATGGCAGCCTCATTTCCAAAAGTTTCTGTTTTTTAGTGAGATAAAAGAAAGTTTCTTTCTGTATATCTTCATTGTCAACTATCTTTAATCTTTTTATCAACTCTGAGTCTCTTCATGGTCTTCACACTAGATAAATGTAAGCATTTCCCCCCACAGTTTCACCACAATCTATCTTATAAGGGTTCTAAACATGAAAGAAGGTGGAGTTTCAGAGTTACTATATTCCTGAACGGTTACATGTACAAAATTGCACCAATAGAGATTTTTTCTGCCTTCTGAGATTGTACCCAACAACACTTCCTTAGGAACCTTTCTTGAGCAACCAGATTGGGAAAGAGCAGAACTGAAGTGCAAGCTTATTTTTAACTGGTAGGCAAATATTGATGTCTGGTAAATGTCACATAGGAAAACGCTTTATAGGCAACATAATAAAATATTAGTCTATTAGTATATTTTTTAAAAGTACAGTGTTTTATTAGTTTCAGGAATACGTACAGTGATTCCACACTTCCATACACCATACAAGTTTTCATCACAACAGATGCACTCCTTAATTCCCATCATCTACTAGCATCCATCCCACCTCTTCCCTGGTAGCCAAATATATTACTTTTTGAAAAAGTCAATGAGGTAAATGGACAAAACATAAAATTAGCCATTTTGAAGTGAACAATTCAGTGACATTTGGCACATCGACATGGCTGTGTATCCACCACCTGTATTTCCCAAATGTTTCATCCCTCAAAGGCAAACCTTAAGCAGTCATTCCTCATCCCTGCTCTATCAGCCCCTGGCAGCCACCACTCTGTGTATGGTGTGTATGGATTTATCTATTCAGGATATTTCATTTAAATATGCAACCTTCTCTATCTGGCATTTTTCACTTAGTATTAATGTGCTCAGTGTTTATCTAGGCTGCAGTTTATGTCAGTACTTCACTCATTTTCATGGCTGTGCCACTGTATGTGTGTCCCAGATATATAATACACACACACACACACACACACACACACACATATTATATAACATATATATGTATCATATGTAATGTATTCATATATTATGTTACATATTTATATTATATATTATTACATATTACAAATGTAATATATGTGATATATTTGTTTATACCAAAATTTGTCTACCCATTTATTTATTGATATATATTTTGACTATGATGAATAGTGCTGAGAAGAACATGTATGTAAGTATAATTACATTTTGGAGCTGTACAGAATTTTAAGGGGATGATTTTCAAAATTACTAAATAGTATGAAAGTAAGGACATTTCTAGATTCTACCATAATGAATGACAAACCACCACCACCAGTCATACAGTGGATGTTCTGGACAGAGATGACCTGAGTCCAATGTTTCTTCCTTGTGTCCTGTTGAACACTCTTTAGATAAATATAATTAATAAGAATTTCTAGTGAAATCACTTCCACTCCTTAATGTGGCCTGCACATAGTGATTTCTTCCCAAAGAAATGAAAGCATAAAAAAGAAAGAGTAACTTTACAGTGGGGAAATAGGTTGAAGAGAGGCTCAACCAAGTGATCAAGGCTAGCATAAGTCATTGGTCATGTTAGTAATATATGTACTCTTGACATAATGTGATGGAATGACACTGAACCTCTCTCGTCTTCCTCCCCAAAATGCACCACTCCAGCCTGATTTTGAATAAAAATCAAGTCCCCATTGAGGAACATTCTTCAAAGTGCCTGACTAGTACTCAGTGTTGTCAAGGAAATGAGAAACAAGGGAAATCAGAGAAATTTTCATAACCAAAATGAGCCTAAGAGGACATGATGGCAAAATATAAGTGCAGCCCTAAATGGGATCCTGGGACAGAAAACGAACATTGAATAGAAACTGGGGAAATCTCGGAAATATGGATTAGAGTTAATAACAATGTATTATCGCCGCAAAAAGTACCGTGGGTCAATTTAAGTGAGTCAGCAAGATTGTAGTTGAGGCTATTTTATAGTAAGGAGACCAAAATGCATTCTGAACTCAAGTCTGATGACAGAAGGGATAGAGCATTTTTAAGAGATGAGATGGGAGTTCTCTCCACAAGATTTTTTTTCTTTTTCTTTTCTTGTTTGTTTTCTTTTTCTTTTCTTTACCTATAGCAGATGCTAGATGCTAACTAAACCTGTTGTAAAGTCATTTCACATATATGTATGTCAAATCATTACACTGCACACCTTCAACTCATGTAGTGCTGTACATCAGTTGTATCTCAATAAAATGGGGGAAAACAAAAGAAAACAAGAAAAAAATTCCTGTTCTCATTGTTCCACAATGTAGAGAAAAAGAGAGAATATTGAACAGATAATTCCCATGATTCCAACAAGGGCACTCTTCCCAGAAGCTGTGGCTTTAGAATCCCAAAGAATTAAGAAGCAAAATAAGACAGTTATCACCTGGAGGTTTGGAAAACTAGGTTATTTCAATAACAACATCACTCTACCATAAGATAAGAAATGCTGGTTTCAAAATACTTTATAATAGAAAAGCTTATGTGCCATTAAACAGCATTTCTCCATTAAGAGTATAGCCCATCTGGTGGATTTTCTTCTCTTTTCTCCCTTTCTTTTATTTTATGTTATTTTATTGTATGTGTGTATTTGTGTTTTTTCATTTTTGTTGTTGTTTGTTTTTGGAAATAACCAAAATTAATCTAAAGTGTATCTAGATTGCTTGATATATTATCAAAACACAGAGAGAGAGACTCGGGCTGGGGGTACAGTGGAGGAATCAAGAGCCAACGGTGTTTGCTAGTTGGCCTTCCCAAAGGAGAAGTGAAATCGCTTCATGTCCTAAGGATGCAAGATATTTTCACAATGTGAAGTGAGCCTCACATGGAGGGTAGGCTCCTGCCCTCCCACAGAGACAGGGATGTGGGGGCTCTGTCTTCTTTGGTGATTACTTTCCAAAGGGACAACTCACAGGTCCTTGAGTAAGAGTGCTGGATTCTAAACCTGGATGAGATTTCAGCTGGGAGATGATTGCCTCTCAAAGAGCAGAGAAAGTATTTGCAGTTACAAGTTTTCTGAAGTAAATGCTCTAAGAGAGATCAGGTGCCTATGATTAGGAAGAATCCTGTCTACAGTCTAGTCAAGCTGTCTGGAACATGAAAATCCATCTCGTCGTTTTGTTTTGTTTTGTTTTTCTTTTCTGTTTTCCTGTCTCCCAGGACCGGGCACAAAATCTGAACGAGCGGCGAACCACCACCACCACGCTCACGGTGGATGTTCTGGATGGAGATGACTTGGGTCCGATGTTTCTTCCTTGTGTCCTTGTGCCAAACACTCGGGACTGTCGCCCGCTCACCTACCAAGCTGCCTTACCTGAGCTCAGAACTCCGGTAAATATATTCACATTCTTTCCCCTTTACTTACACCTCTTTAAATGAGACCCCATTCAAACATTTTGCAGACATATTAGGGGAGAATAGCAAACAGTGTTGTGCAGGTGTTGAAAAGTATTTATGTCTAAAACCATTTTCAGAGAATATGGCAAAGTTTGGTCACCACACCTCAGTGCATCATTTACAAAGTTGAAAGTGTGTTGTGAAGCAACCACCCATTTGACACGGATTATTTTATTCTTTCCACCTATAAATCATGACAGAATTCAGTTGCCAACATGTTCTAGGAAACTCCAAGAAATGTTTCCAGTATTTCCTTAAATTTACAAGTCCTCAGCCAGAAGACATTCAGGTTAATAGACTACTTTCAGCCTCTTAGAGTTCTAAAATGTTACTGAAGATTGTGCTTGGCTATTTGGAGGTGGAAGCTAATGAATTCTGAATGCACATTTATATTCCTTAAAGATGTGTTTTAAAGAAGCAGAAAGGTAAGGCATGAATACTTATCTTCTACACTCGATTCTGCATCTGTTTTTTAATATTCTAATAGAGCTATAAGTTTCTGTCAGCTTGGCATTCACAGCTTGGGCCTGCCTGGGTAATAAATATTTATACTTAAGAATACAAATTATAAGGCAAATGGATACCCTGCTTAAACTAAACTATCAATTTCACCCTTAAAAGTAAAAGGATAACAATAATAATTTTCTTTAAGAGAAGCCAAGTTCCTAGGAGGTGAATATCTTTGTTTGACTAATGTCTTTGTTGCTCTTCTGGAAAGCACTAGTTTTCTGGGTTGGAATGTGGCTCAGGATGTCAGACTTTGTTGAGAGGTATTTGATTTTTTTTTCCCTCTCAAATTCATAAGAACTGTAGTTTAGGGGATCCTCTCTGTATTCGTGATTTTGAAAGAATAGAAAAAGGAATTCCTTCTTCTAAGTGTAAATTACATTGCATTCTACGCACTTATAAGGATCCTTATCCAATGTTGCATCTCTGAGCCTTCTTTAAGATACAGTAGATCTTAAATGGTTGAGATTTACTCTTGTGTCTTCCAGCATAAATAACTACTGGTCTAGTTGACTTGTGTGAACCAAAGAAGCTGGAGGCGGGGGGGGAAGAATTAATGTTATGATGTGCATTCAATGAAGAGAATAATATAAATTTTTAGCCAAATGCAGTGATTTCAAAAACAAAAAGGCTAATGTAGAACTTGTCTGGACAAATAGTTATAGATCACCTACAGTTTTATGTCATGGTGTGATTTTGTTGAATATACCAGAAGACTTTAATGGGGGTGAACATTATTTTTTGAAAGCTTAATTGAAGTTATGAGGAAAATATTTTAGTATTAATTTATTTTTTAATTAATTTATATAGCGATCATACCAATGAGATCACAAGAGAAGGACATAGGGACCCAGTGACTAAAGACAGTGGGTCAGCATGATGTCTGTTTAATAGGACTTGATGTCTTACTGGTGTTTGGGAAGCAGATAGCTTTGGTTTTATAAAACATCCCTGAGCATCCCTTGCTCTCCCTTCCAGATAGCAGACTAAGCATCTCTGTTATTCCTATGAGTTTCATGGTAGAAACAAGGTTATGGTCCAGGTTTGTGGGACAAATATAAATGATAATAGTGACTGCTGGTTATAGAGATTGTTCAGTTTGTCATGAACTGTGCTAAATTCTACAGGGATATTAACTGGAATTTGGTGGGCAGCTACCACTATTATGGTCACTTGGTAGAAGAGATGTCTGAGATACAGAGCTTACAAAAATTTTTATGGCCTTACAACTAATAAATAAAAACTTAAAAAAATTGTAATGTTTACTTGCTTTGTGAGAGAGAGGGAGAGACAGACCATGAGTGGGGAAGAGGCAGAGAGAGAGGGAGATACAGAATCTGAAGCAGGGTCCAGGCTCTGAGCTGTCAGCACAGAGCCCGATGCAGGCAGGGCTTAAACTCACAGACCGTGAGATCATTACCTGAGCTGAAGTGGGATACTTCACCGATTGAGCCACCCAGATGCCCTAAGAGCTGTTTTCTTTTAAAGTTGTGTATCTTGAATTAAATGCTATGCTAGAAAATCCAGAATGATCAAACTTTATGCTTCATCATCCTTTTTAACAGATTGACCAATTGTTTATCATTCTGTGAAATGGAGAATATACATTTTACATATTTGAATAGTTAGGGCAAATATTTATTTAATAAGGGGCATATTTTTATTGCCATGTAGGAAAAATTAAACATATTTTCTTGCAAAATTAGGCACTTGATCTGATTATCAATCATTGCATGAACCTACCACCAAGACTCACATATCTTCAAATTATAATTTTTAAATTTGCTCATGAAAACTGCAGTTTTGCCAGACATGAGGGACCATCTCATCTCTGCTCCATCAGCTGGGGCACAATGCCTGAGGCCTGGGTACCACGTTCACAGTGGTTAACTTAGCAAGTGGACTCTGACTTGGCTGGAGCTCAGCCAGGGCAGCGAGCTGGAGGCTCCATTTCGTCTCCACATGGGGCCTTCGGCTATTTGGGCTTCCTCACTGCAGGGTACTGGGTTCTAAGAACGGGCTTCCCAGGGCAATTAGGCAGACCTGTCCATGAACTGGACTCATAATTCAAACTGCCCCGTCTGTTGTAATTAAACCTGTGCCACATTCAGGCACTAACAGTATGTACCATCTCCTGACAGGAGGAGGGTGGAAGACACATTGTAAGATAATCTGAGGAAGAAAATCATGTTGTGGCAATGGTTGGGAAGTAAGTTCTACCATGAGGATGTCATCCAGGTTCCTTGTGCTTTTCCACTTGCCCTTTGGGTCCTCTCTGCTTCACTAGGGTTAAGAACTGGAGCTAGGTTTTGAGTTTCATATTCACATTTCTGTCCTTATGTCTGTCTTTTCCATTTTTTAAATTCCTTTTTAAACGTTTTTTTACATATTTTGCTACAATTTCTGGAAATTTCAATAAATAAAATCTTGCTATTTAGGATGAGAGAACTAACCATTTATGTCAGCTACACAAGACATGATGACTGTAATTACATACTTGCTGATCCTTTCTGAACTGGTTCTTCACATTTTGAAAGCTTTGACACCTGTTCACCTTCTGTGATGATAGGACATTTTCCACCCATTACCTCAGTGGTATTCTTGACTTGAAAAACCATTCTTAGCTATGCCACAAAACATGCAGAATTTATCAGCTCAAGAAAACCTCACACCATGAGCTGGCAAAATGTTTATTTCATGAACTAGTATATAATAAAAAATCTACTATTTAGTGGAATGCAAATAATCATGTATTTAAAACTTAATTAGTAAGTGTTTTATATGTTTTCCTATGTCAGAAAATTGTCTTTGGCCAAAAGTAACATCTTCACAACACCAAGTTTAATATTATTTTGAATATGTAAATATATATATATATATATATATATATATATATATATATGTATCTGATGTCTCTGGGTACTAAAGCAATTTGTTAATTTGATGAATATCTAGCGGTCCCTAATGCATGCTCAACTTTGTGCTAATTGAGGAGATGACAACAGGGTAGATGAAAACTTTTGAATACTGGGTAAATTTATTCTCACTTGTTTAAAAAGTTTATTTACTGAAAGAAACAGAGAGATAGTGTGTGTGAAAGTTGGGGAGAGGCAGAAAGAGAGAGATAAAGGGAGAGAGAAAATCCCAAACAGGCTCAGAGCTGTCAGCACAGAGCACAATGTGGGGCTTGAACTCACAAATCATGAAATCATGACCTGAGCCAAAACCAAGAGTTCATTGCTCCACCACTGAGCCACCTCAGCACTCTTATCTCACTTGATGACTCTATGAAGTTTTTATGATGCCTGTCTAGGTGAAGTTTCCTGATGTTACAGAACGATTCTGTTGAATTTGGAGAGTCTAGAATCCACAGCTCTATTTTCCTTGTCTTCTGTTGAAGTGCAAAGATACAGCAGATCCATACACATTTTCTTTCTTTCTGAAATGAAGAGTTAATATACTGTTTGGTTGATTGGTTGGTATTTTGCTGAGTAACTTGTCCCCAGAGAGAAAGAATGTAGTATTAATATGATAATATTGACATATTATCCATGTGATTACTAGAAGTAATCCATTTATTATTTTTTTTAATTTACTAGTTACTTTATTTACTGTGCCATGCAGTGTCCCATGTTTCAGCTATAGTGGCTGGCTAGGCATGGCCATCCGGTAGCTAGGAGCCATGCTTGAATGAGTTTTTTCCATTCCTATTGGGTTGGGTGGCAGGACTGTGTGGCATGAGCACCTCCAGCACTGTGATCTGTCTCAGCAAACTCTGGTGTTCACCTACTTTTCAAGAGCAGCTCCTGTCCTTGTATTCATGGTGCTCTCCCCTTCCAGGGAAGTGTTCCCAGTTATTACAAGAGTGGTGGCCATCTGCACTGTGTATAACATTTATAATTTCCTCTTGACTTATGTTCATTAAATGTGTTACAATCCAGGAATGCCCTCATCTCACCTTTAATGAAACCACTGGTTCTTCTGCTCTGGGTTTCTCCTTCTTTTTTTTGATGACTTGTCCCCCACCCCCAATTAAATCTTCTACTTGGATTTTCATTTACTTATTTGTTAACTTATTACTTTTTTCTTTGTTTATTCTTAAATCTTAGGGATTTTCCAGACTTCTGTCCTTTGGGAAACAAAAAAATTCCACAATAGTTTTCAGTAGGATTCATCAAACTGATACCAGTGGGTTCTGCTTTTCTCCAAATAGGGATGATCAGAAGGGTTTTCTGACTTAGACTCTTCCTAGACCTCCACACTTACATTTCTCACTCTTTCTATATATTTCCTACCTGTATTTTCAACAGATGCCTCCTTTCTGATTCAGCCATCCTTCTCTTGTGTTACAACCTGTTACCCTTGAAAACATCATGGATTTGGATCTTGCCTTCAATGACCCCTATCCCAAACTCAAGTAGTTTCCAAAGAAATGTTTGGTACCACCAATGAGACGTTGTTCACATATGTGTGATGCCCACTTCCACTGTCAAAATACTCATTTAAAGACATATTCTCGACTCTGGACCCTTTACCATCATCTCACTGAAGCCAGTTAGGTTTTTGAAATACAATTCTGATCTGATCTTTCACAGTTTAAAATAAAAAGCTTCAATATTCCCATCATATACCAGATAATCTCCAAAGGTCTCTGCATATCACTTAAAGTAATTTTATGTCTGACTCTTTCCAGTCTCAACCCTTACAACATGCACAGTACAACCTGCCTAGTGTGTGAAGCTTTGTGTCTACCCCCAACGTCTCTGAGAAACACCTTCCCTTCTCTTCACTTGGTTTCCTATACTAAACTCATATTTGTTATTCAAGGTTCATCTCAGTTCATCCGAACTGCTGGGCTTCCAGATTAAGGTTTTTTCTGTGTCCCCATGCTTTCCTGTTGGAAGTGCCACACTCTCGTGTTAGTCATTTGTCCATTCCTCTCCCTGGACGCTGTGCTCTTTAATTTCCTGTCTTTTGTTATCCCCTAATGTGTCATGCGTCTGCTTCATGCAGTAAATGTTCAGTAAATATTGAATTGGTTGAATGCATGAATTAAAATTTCAAGAAATACACACTGTGCACTGAGGTACTGGACATAATAATATGATCAAACATGGCTCCTCCCTTCTCACAATGCGTGTTTTTATCACAAATATGCACATGTAAATAACATACATATCTTTTATATATGTAGATGATATATAATTTGGGCACATAATTACTTATTATAAGTATATAGCATCCAAATATTAGTCATGATAATACATAAGTTTTTAATACACTTGCAGTGTCTCCAAATAGGGTGGTAAGCATTGTCCTACTTGGTTATTATCATCAAGCATCACCTCCAAATAGGGGTCTACTAGGTGCTCTAGATAAAGTATACAGATTTCCCCCATTGTCAAGAGTTCTAGTTTACAATTGTTGTCCCTACACATTGTTCATAAAAATGCTGCCTTTTCCTTTCAGGAATGTTCCTAATATTAAATCATTTTTTCTCTCAGTCTTTAGGCAACGTGGTTTCTTTTACTTATTTTTTAAAATTTTTTAGTGTTTCTTATTTATTTTTGAGAGACAGAGAGAGTCAGTGTGAGCAGGGGAGGGTCAGAGACAGAGGGAGACACAGAATTCAAAGCTGGCTGTCAGCACAGAACCGGATGCGGGGCTCAAACCCCTGAATCATGAGATCATGACCTGAGCCAAAGCCAGATGCTTAACTGACTGAGTCACCCAGGTGCCCATAGGCAATGTGGTTTCAACATGTGTTCTGTGGGGCTCTTTTTAAGGCAGCTCACTGATGGATCAAGATGGAAACAATTGGCACCAGCCCATGTGCTTATACCCTTTTAGTGTGAAGCCTGTTGAGGAGGTTGCAGGGAAAGTGGGACACTGCACACCTACACTCATCATACTGTGTCATTCATCATTGTTTCCTCTTGCCAATAGTTACACTCAGGCCCACAGATGATGGAAGACTTTCCAGATTCAAGCTGGGGAAAATACTAGCTAAACACCAAACATGCGAACAAAGGAAAGCTGGGTTTTAGCGAATACTGTGCAGAATAAGACATGGTATCGTGGTGGTTTTTCTGAAGGTGGTGTCTGAAATCATAAAGGAGTAAAGGAATCTTTTGCTATTTCCATCACATCAAAATTTAGGTTGAATATACTCAACTATTATCATATCTTCATTTATGAGACAACATGAAGACATTTCCCAATGTTTGGAAGAATGAAAGAGTGAGAAACAATAGGAGAAACTGAGTTTGTGGATATCAGTTAAAGGGAAAAAGTTGCCATTCTTCTCAGTAGTAAGATAGAAGTCTGACTACTCTCCATGAACAGTTGCTTCAGATACTTTTTTCCAAATACTAATTTAAATTTAAACATCAGAGATGTGTTTCCTATTTTATCTTTTGATATAAAGAGACTAGACAGTGTTTTTCAACTTGGACTTGATGTCTATAACTTTGTGAACATCTATTCTGGAACTTTCTGATGGACAGTTCCACACAATTGTTCACTGTCACAGTGTAGGGCAGTTTATGAGAACTTGGAGTCCAGCTTGAACTTTGCGTGATGTTGCAAATGTTCCTTAAGGGGTCTAAACCTCAGTTTGAGTTTGTCTTCTCTAACATGGGGATAGTAAAATCCAATCTATGGGATTTCATGAGGACTGTAAAGTAAGATTCATGCAGCCCACTTAACTCATTCCTACCAAACAGTGCAGCTTTGCTAATGCTAGCTATTGATACTATTATCATTCCCCCTAGCGTCCCTTCACCTGGCTGGAGCCTTACTTAGAGATTCCTGGGAGGAAGTCGCTAATTCACACTAGTTGTTAAATGTCTAGCTATTTTTTAATTGAAATTCCAGCATTAAAATTGGAGTTATAATATTCTGATTGTGCTATTAATAATTAATTCAGTATGGCCCTTTAAAAAAATCAACACTTTTATTGAGATGAACAGTAGAGCCTATTTTGTAAATAAACAGATTTGGCACAGTCACCATTTAGGCTGAATTAATTATACAATATATTATTGCTTTGGGAAGAGGCAGCCACTGATGCAAATGCCACAGGGAATACTGTGAGCCAAAAATATATCAATGGATCAAATTGTAAATGTACTCCCAGGAAACAAGGATCCTGTTCTCTCTTTCTTTTTTTTATGAATACAAAAACAATGGATTCCAATAAAGTTTTTCACATTGTTTCACAAATCTCCGGTTCTATAGACGGTTCTCTGGGGCTTGTACTGTCATGAATGAGCGGACTTTCACTCCATATAATATTTAAAATTCTGCTTTCATCTCACTTCCTCATTTAGAAATTATTTAGTTATTTATTTTAATTTTAAAAGGATTGGTTATTAATTATAAATTATGAGGAAAAATTTGTATTCACATTACATATTGGAACTCCTTCATCCTCAAAGATTGATCTCCAGAATGACCGTTAGTAATCTGATTCATGTCTTTCCAAATAATTGGACCTTGCTTGAGGGAATTAGAGGTTGTGGGGTTTGTTTGTTTTTTGTTTTTTGTTGTTTTCCAGACAAACCAGTGTAAAAGTTAGAGGTGAAGTGTCGGATGTTTTCTGGTGCCTCCCAGAGTCAACTGATGATGCCTGAAGGGATTCGTAACGGAGATTGGAAGGCACAAAACACAAGGATGTGTTATGAGCAGAGAGGCGGGAGCATGCAGTCTGGGTGTGACTAAGGGACAGGGTGTGCTTCTGTGACCCCTACTCAGACGCATAGTAAGGAGAGGGAGCATCTGCTTGATGTGGCTTGAACCACATGCTTGCTCTTTGTCTAGAGGGGATAGATCCTGTTATGGTTAACTTAGCTAGGCGTTGGGGCCCAGATATTTGTTGAAATATGTCTGGGTGTTGCTTAGCGGGATTTTTTCTTTACATAAGGTTAACATTTAAACCAGTAGATTTTGAGTAAAATAGATTACTCATCTATAATATGGGTGGGCCTCATCCCATCAGTTGAAGGCCTTAAGGTAAAAGACTGACTTTCCCCAAAGAAAAGGGAATTTTTCCAGCAGATAGTCTTTGGACTCAAACTGTAATGTCTGTTCCTTGGATTTTCAGCCTGCTGGTGTGTCTAGCAGGTTTCTGACTCATCATCTTCCACAATTGCAGCATGAGCCTATTCCTTAAAATGAATTTCTGTCAGTCTTCTTCTCTATAAAGAGAGATATAGATAAATAGGTAGACATATGTGCCTGTATCCTCTCTCTCTCTCTCTCTCTCCCCCCCCCATCTCTCTGTGTGTCTCTGGAGAGTTACATATACAAACATCCCATTGTCTTCTATTTCTCTGGGTGGCCCTAATACAGAGCCCCCTGTGAAACTGTCCAATAGGCAAAGGTAAATTCTCTAAGACAGAGATACTCTTAAGAAGGGGTAATAGATCCTGAATAGGTGAAAACCCAAATCATTGTAAGGCAAATATATAATCAAGCCATCACAAGTTCTTGCTTAGTGCCCAACTATACTTTGCTGTCAGATCTGCCTGAAATCTAGTCCGAATGGTGTCTTTTAAACAAGACATCAGATTATATCACTCCCTGCCTCAACACTGTGAGAGCCTCTCATTAAATGGTTGCATCTAAGTGTCTTCTGATAAAGCTTTATGTGGCCCTACCAGTCCTTTATAACTGACTCTGTAGACTAAATGTTTGTGTCCCCGAAATCCATAGTAAGGAACCTAATCACCAATGTGATGGTGTTCAGAGGTTGGGCCTTTGGAAGGTGATTGGGGCAAGAGGGCAGAGCCCCCGTGGATGAGACTAGTTTCCTTCTACAAGAGACCCCCCCTCCCTCTCAGGAGTGAGGACACAGGGAGAAGATGACCATCTGTGGACCAGGAAGTGGCTTCTCACCAGACACTGATGGGGCAGGTACCTTGTTCTTGGGCTCCCAGCCTCCAGAACTGTGCAAAATGTCTGTTGTTTATGAGCCATTCAGCCTGTGGGACATACTCTGTTATAGCAGCTCAAACACATGGAGACAGCCTTCATCTTCCCCCTGCTTCCCGGCATTCTCTCTGTCCTTTATCAAGTCATACTCTTTCAGGTAAGAGCATAAACCCTCATCTTCCTCTTTTGGGACTGTTCCCTGCTTATATTTTCCTGTGTTTGGTCTTTAGCTATTTGATTTCAGCTCACATGTTATCTCCTCAGAGAAGCCCTCCAGGACCACAACAGTCTAAAGTTCCCTTGCCTTTCCATGGATTGTGGAATGCATGGCCTAGTTTTATTTTCTGCTGATAAGTGTGCTTGTGGAAATGTTTTGTTGTTGTTGCTGTTGTTTTTAAGAGACACAGAGAGACAGAGCACAAGCAGGGTAGGGGCAGAGAGAGAGGGAGACACAGAATCCGAAGCAGGCTCCAGGCTCTGAGCTGTCAGCACAGAGCCTGACACAGAGCTCAAACCCACAAACTGCGAGATCATGACCTGAGCTGAAGTCAGACGCTTAACCGACTGAGCCACGCAGGCGCCCTTACGTGGAAATGTTTTAGACATTGATTTGTTTCACGAATTGATGTTTGTGTGGTTACTCGGAAATCTGCATGCACCATGAACAGGACCTGGCCCACTTTCCTTGCTCTCTTATCCCAGACTCCTTTAACAGTGCTTCAAATGTAGGATACTCAGTAAATGGTTACTTTTTGGAGTACCTTCAAATTTTCATTTTTACGAAGATGTAACTTACTTTAGAAATAACTGCAGAAAAATAATAGCTGCATTGTATGCCTTTATATGAATGCATCTAAATTTATGTATGGATTTTATGTTTGGCATTTTATGTAAAGTATTACTTGGAAAAAAGTTTAAAAATACCTACATAAAAGTTATTCTCAAGGGTGCCAGAGTGAGTGAGTTAGTTAAATATCAGACTCTTGATCTCAATTTGGGTCTTGATCTCAGGGTCTAGTTCAAACCCTGCATTTTAACTTCAAAAAAGAATATTTTCCTGTAAGACATATATTTGTATCTGATACATTTTCTTATGAGCAACATCAGCTTGATGTCACAAATCCCTTTGTTTAGTTCCTCTTGATAAAAATGAATAAGAAGGACATGATGGTGTATTTCAGCAGTTTAAACTGTCTTGAGGGGTATGTGTGGCCCTAACAGGATAATAAAGTGGGGAGTTCAACTCAGGTCACCACAAAAGTAATTAAGTAGATAATCTCAGGAAAAGTGATAAATACAGTTTGTTCACGTATGACTTTATTTTTTAGAGACCTCAAAAGACACCTGGATGGCTCAGTCGATTGAGTGTCTGATTCTTGATTTTGGCTCAGGTCATGATTTTAAGGTGGCTCTGGGCTGAGAGCTCAGAACTTACTTAGTATTCACTCCCTCTCTCTTTCTCTGCCCCTCTCCCATACATATTCATTATCTGTCTCTCTCTCTCTCTCTCTCTCTCCCTCTCCCTCCTTAAGTAAATAAATAAACATTTAAAAAAATTGTAAAAATAGAAACCTCAGGTATGTGGAGCTCGCTTCTTGGTAGCGCTTTTTCTGGATACCTATTATTTCTCTGCTGCAAAAGCTCTAAACCAGCTTGATTTGTAGGCAACCTAAGAATAATTCCTCTGATTTGCAATTTATTTACTAACATTGTCCGCAAAGATACTCAAAGAAGGGAAATAAATGGGTCATAGGCAAATGCCCTGATGTATTTCCTCCCCAGGTAACATTAGGTCGTGGTGCCTTTATCACAGCCGGGGGACATCTCCCAGAGGCCACTGCCCTTTCCTGTCCCCGCTCCCACTTCTGCCTTCTCCAGCCCACCCTTCACCTGGCGATCAGGCCTGTCGCTGAACAGCATCCATCAGTTAGAGTCACCTTTGTGCTCAGAATAGTCCCTCGGCTTCTGTGTAGGGCAGGAATAAAACCCCGGGTGGGGGGTGAATAAGGCTTCCCAGAGCACACAAGACCTACCCCACCTATTTGTGGTTCGGCCCGCTCTTTTATCCAAGTTCCTTGGAACTTCTGAGTTTCCTCTCATGTCCAACCTTTGCTGTTCACGCCATTATAAAACACTCCTCTCAGACCTTCCAGTGGTTGGCACATTGTCATCCATCAAATCCAGCTTTCAGCCAAAGTAGCACGTCCTCAAAGGGACCTTCCTTGACCTCCCTCCCCGCTGTAGATTTTTTTTTAGACAACAGTGCATTCATATGGATTAATAGGAGGGTTTTGTGAACTTTCTCATTGCTTGAGAGAGGTGAATAAAATTTATAAGAGCTCTGTTGTACTTTCAGTGAGAGTTTGTTGAAGTGCACAGCTGTTTTGTGGCAGTGCTGATGATTTAAGGTGAGACAGTGGCCCAGGTTAGTAAATAATACACAGGATAGCTGTTTTCATCTTAATGAAATGGAAAACAAACCCTGTATGTCAAGATAATCAAAGAATAATTATTATGGGGACTGCAGACGTTTTCACTGGTAATGTCAGAGTTGTAATAAATGCCCAAAGAACTTGAAATCCCCTATCAGTAAAATCTTGACAGACAATTTATCTGAAGATAGTTGGGGAGGAAAAAACCACTCATTCCTAAAAAAAAATTATTCTTAAGGTGACATTTTCACATGAGAGGAAAAAGAGGAAATGTGGAATGATTTAAGCACATCTCTGCCAAGGAGTGTCTCTTTAATTTGATTTGAGGGTCATATAAAAGTGTTTGCATTTATCAGGGTGGCATGCGTGCGTTGTGTTCAAGAGTTATTTTAAACATTACTTCCTACTCAGAGTGCTTATTTGTCAGTCTGGTTGCTTTGATATGAATTGTCGTAAGTAAGGAACTTTTTGGTTGGTACACTTAAGTTATAAATATTTTCTGTGTTCAGAAGCAATTTTATACCACGTATTGTTTAAAGAGAGTATATAACAGATTGATAACTCACATTGTGTCCTTATAAATTATGTTTAGTTGTATAAAGTGTGTTTGATATGACTTTCAGCTGTGATACTCTACATTCCGAGTTCTTGTTGTTTTCACTATGAACTAGAAGTGCATTATTACTACGTGAGGAAATCTGCAAGGAATTTAGGCACATATACATATTAGGGACAAAAGAGAGTAAGGGGATTATCTACTTTCAAGATAATTGTGCTCCAAACATGGTTAGAAACTTATTTGTTTGGAACTTGGGAAAGTTTCCCTTAGAAACAATGTTATTAGTGGTATTTAGGGCAACCCTAGAGGACACAAAAATCGTGTGTGTGTGTGTGTGTGTGTGTGTGTGTGTGTGTGTGTGTGTGATCTGTAGAAACACATAGAGGTATTTTCCATTAGGAAAAGAAAACACAGAGAAGGATTCATATTGGGGGAGCAGCAGTGAGTCACCCAGAAGAAGGGCTCTGGGTGGTAGGCGCCCAGAGGCCACACTGTGCACCTGGCTAGTTGGTGTATGTGGCTCTGAGCGGAGAGTTGTACTGTTTCTTAAAGCAGCTTCTGAAGCCCTGGTGCTCACCATGCGAACACTACATAGAAGAGAGCACAGATTCATGATTCAATGTTTATTTTTCTTTTTTTTTTTTCTTATTACTTCTATGGAAGATGATTACATTTAAGCAGGGAGAAATAGTTTGCTTTTTTTTATTGGAATAAGTTTGTAATAGTGTCCCAAAGAGTGGCCTGAGTTCACAGTAAGAGCCAACAAGTTAAATGCCTACTAAGTGTTAGATGTGTTATATAAACTCACTGTTCGCAACATTGGAATCATTAAAAGTAAGAATCTAAAGTAATACAACTGAACTACACGTCATAGGTGCCAAATACATGCTATGTTGCCTCTGGATATGATACTTAATAGCAAAAGATCCCTGGGGCGCCTGGGTGACTCAGTCGGATACGCAGCTGGCTTCAGCTCAGGTCATGACCTCAGGGTTCGTGGTTTTGGGCCCCGCGTTAGATTCTGTGCTGACAGCTCAGAGCCAGGAGCCTGCTTCGGAATATGTGTCTCCTCTCTCTGCCCCTATCCCGTTCATGCTCTGTCTCTCTCTGTCTCTCAATAATAAATAAATGTAATTTGTTTTTAAAAAGCAAAAGACCCCATCCAAGTTACAGACCTAGCCTTGAGGGTCTTGAAGTAACATAATACCACACTTCATGGAAGCGGACAAGCAGGAATCAGGGATCATGTATCAGAACTGATAAATATCATCTTGAAACAAACCAGGAAAATAATTACTTATAAGCTCAAACTGCTAATTGTTACCATCTGAGCTGTGAACATTAGTACTATGGCTAAGACAAGCAGTGTGTTGCATTGACATTGAAGGACATTCAAAAACTTTGGTTTTGTATTTCAGCTAAAGTCTAGTATTTGAAGGCACTAAAAAGACTACCAAAAGCCACAATGTGGTTATTATAATGGTCATTGCAGCATTTCTGTGTTGATTTAAAAGGGTATATAAGAAAAAATGAAGAAAGGTCAGGAAAAAAAATTCCCATGAAAATATTCAGTCCTTTTAGATACATTGGATACCACAGAGCATCCCCTAGATATCTTCTTCAGGACAGAGGTGCTGACATCCCCCTTCTCCCCTACCCACCCCCAGGGGCCACATGTGTAGGGGAAATGCTGAGTTCCTCTGGAGGAACTACCCTTTGTTCAAAGAGAACCACTCCACCCAGTCTCATGCCCCATTCCTGGGGGCACCTAGTCCAGTGGTTTGTCAGTGAGACTGGACAATGTGCAAATACCCAGTCCTCTGGCCCAATGTGTTATCACTTTGGAAAGTATCCCCTTGAGATCCTCTCCAGTTTGTTGTATCCGCTTGGATGGCAATGAGTTTCAACTCTTACCTCTGCTCAATACTGCTTCCTCAATCCCCTTACAGGGTTACTCCCCTATAAATCATCTACAAACAAATCCATCTGAGTCTGTTCCCAAGGAAATCATTCAGAGACAGTAGACTATGTTTGTGTTGTTCCCTAAAGAAATACTTGAGTTAGTTTATTTTGTATAAATGACAGAATGCACAGCATTTTATCTGGATCATAAGACTCATGTAATAGGTTTGTTAAGATGGGTTCCCAACCCCCAAACCTGATTACATGTGTTTTGGATGAGACCTAGGCATTTGAGGATTCCACCCTAGGGAACTTTTATTCATTGTATCCAGGAAGGGACCTAAGACTTTGCATTTGTTAATACAGAAACTTTCAAATAAATACATAAACAGAGAGAAATAACATAAACCCCCATGAAGTCATTACTCACTTACCAACCCTCGGGCATTCTCATTTCAACTTTAACTCCTCTTTCCCTTCTCTCTCCCATTATTTGAAGCTCATCTCTGACACCATCTCATTGTATCTGAATATGTTACAATGTGCCTCCTGAAGTGATAAGTCAAACCACAACGCCGTCATCACTAATAAAAGAAATTAAAGTTAGGAATTTATATTTTTCATTGTGTCAGAATAATACAACTGATCCTGAAATGCTAAGTTCCAATGGGCTAATTAAAATTTTGTTGTGTAATTCTTGGATGACCAGTGCAAGTACGTGTGTGTGTGTGTGTGTGTGTGTGTTATTATTTTGTTTTCAGGTGAGCATCTTTGAATTATGCCGAGTGTGTCCCTGGTCATATTCTGAAACCATCAATTATGCAGGGTGACTCGGTAATTATACCTCTGATTAGTGGAGTTATATCTTTCACTCTCTTGATGAGTTTTGCTCATCATAATTATGATATACAATAACAGTCTTCAGGTTTTCCTGGAGAAGTTTAGGATAAGTCAGTCAGTCCCAACTCTTTATGTGTTTTTAGAGCTTCTGTCAATAACTCTTAGGTTGTAGAATAATGGAACATTCTTCAACTTCTGTAGGTTTGAGAAAAGGAGTCTCTCTCTCTCTCTCTCTCTCTCTCTCTCTCTCTCTCTGTCTTTGTTTTTCTCTTTTTCTCAAACACACACGCACACACATCACCATCACTGTTATTATCATGAGCTATCCAAAAACATATATCATGAATAATAGTTCCGTTTCCAGTTCTTTCCCCATTATGTGAAGAAGCATCCGGGAGGATGAACTTTAAGGACAATTTTGAATCTTGGGGGCATTTTAACCAGTTTTCAGAGTCTGTCTTTAGCCAGAACAGATGGTATGTCTGTCTACTCCAACTGTGAATATGGAGAGAACTTTAATTATCTTAAATAGAATTGAATCTGAGTTTCCATCCATGTGGTGTTTAGATTCAGACAGAACTAATATCTGTTAATTAAACGAATGACATGGAAATTAGTGGTATTACTCTTGTCAGAATGGCATGAAAACAAAAACAGCAGAAAGATCTGTAAACATCCCTTTACATTCCCAGTCCTTGAAACATCATGTCGTGACTAGTCTCAAAACAAGCAACATCGCAAAAATGAATTTTGTCTAAAAGAAGTAGTTAAATAGATTCCCATAGGTTAAATTGGGTGCCTGCCTACTACATACCCCCTAAGGAGAGAAAATTTAGTATTCAACTAGAAGGGATCCAGGCTCACCAAATTAACAGAGAGAATTTAAATACTGGAATTCAGCTTTGCAGAAAAAGAAATGTGCAGCCCTGTGGAACGTCAGTACCTCTAATATATTCTCATGCACTACAGAGCAAGCTCATAAACAAAATAGTCCAATTGGAGCATGCTATAAAAAAATCCTGATACATAGCTTGAGGGAAGCAAAACTGTTTTCAGACAGCAAGTACATGCTTTAGGGACAATTGTAGTTAATGCATAGGTGGTTTTGTAGCTCATTTAAACTTGAAGACAACTTTTGAGATTCAGTAAATTTTACTAAAAGTGTAATCAAATTTTGAAAATGCGCTATGTTTAAGAACAACAACAAGCAGTTAAGAAGTGGTAGAGATTTGAGGCACAAATCAAATGAAATATTTAACGTGCAGCATTTCAATCTGCATCAGGCCTTACGTTAGTGGGGTTAGTTTTCCACCTTAACCACGTCCTAAAAGAAGATATAAGTAAAACCAACACTTTATGAACCATACAGAAAGAGAATGAGAAAATATAATGATAGAAGTTCACGTCTAAAATTCCTTTTTTACCCCCTCACATACCAAGAATGTTTTTTCTCCAGAGGACTGACAGCACAAATTTCTATTATAAAATAGTGAAACTATTCAAATTTTTATTGTGTTTATCCCATCACTGTTTGATAGATCTACAGATGACATTGAAAGACAGTATTTTGAAAGGCTACAATAAATCATCTTTGCTGGTATCTAAACCCTGACTCTTGGGGACGGGGGGAAGCATGGTTCTAGGAACTAAGTGATATCTTCATTACAGATGGTTTCCTTCTCAAACGAATTCCAATCTGGGAGAACAGAGTGAGGCAAGTAGTAGGTTACCAAGAAATATCTATTGAACATTTGTTGGACAATATTTGTTGTTTGAATTTTGAATAACATTTGTTGAAAATATTTTGTTTCACATAAAAACTTTGTAAGCAACAGGAGACCTTATTTTATTTGTATGATTCTGATGAAAGCTATGTGTTAGTCGCTTTGTTTATACTTTGCATTGAGCCTATTGGTTAGACTAAAATGTTAAGATGACAGAGATCCAAAAAACTGGAACTCTTGGACACTCTACAGCTGATTACTTATCTACTTTCCCTTTCAGGGAAAAGAGTTTTATGATGCTTGGTATCCCGAGTGTTCCGGTGAGGCTTTGAACATGGTGCAGATGAACATATGTCATCTTGTGCTGGTGGCCAGCTTGACCACAGTGTCCGCTCTGTGAGCAGGCAGTTCCTGCCAACTCCAGGGAGGGACCACGTCCAAAGGATCAGTTTTCTTTACCTGTGAAGAGTTGAACCTTCAGTTTAGGGTGGGCTTTTATGAAGGTTAAATAATCTGGGTCTCAAAGAAAGATCTGGGGACAGGGCACTGGATTCCTTGGGTAATTTTTTCCTAGTCCTGCTTAGATCCTTAGAGTATCACTTTGTTAGTATGTCCACGACACACTGGGAATGAATGCTAAAATGTGCCATGAAATACCTACTTATAAGAATAAGGATATGAGTGTGGCTAACCTTCTGAAAACCTTGAAGAGCCAGACTCTGATGTTTATTAATGTAATGAAAATAAAGGGATAGCTTCTTTTAGAGAATATGTTTATTTTTTTCTCTAATTTAAACAGAAAAATGATTTGACAGGCATCCACATACAGACACACATACCTACATGCATTTACTCCTCAAAGCATTGATTTACTTGTCTTATTCTCTGGTTCATTTGAATCCATTTTACCAAAGATCATTATAAATCTGTTATTATGATTTTAATTTTGGCATTTCATTACTTAATCCATGCATTTCCCCAGTTCTCCTGGGGGCATCCAGTGAAGTACAAATATTAATCTATTTCATCTCACTGAAAACAGAAGCTTTTGATTTTGATATAATATCATAGTATGTAGATTTTTGTTAGTATTTTTCATTTCTTCTTTTTTGTCAATATTATTGATTATTATAATGACATACAAAGAGAATTATTTGTCTTTATGGCTGTTATTAATAAATGCCAAAATGTATAAATATTTCTGAGAATAATCTTAAGATCTCAGTGATTTCATGAGACTTGACCTCTAAGCCTCCTGTTACCTACACTGAGCTCATTTTCATGCACCTGCCCATACCTGAGTTTCTACATATCTTAATTGGCGACTGACTGCCTGATTTAAATACTAAGTATGATTGGGGTGCCTGGGTGGCTCAGTTGGTTAGGTGGCTGACTTTGGCTCAGGTCATGATCTCACGGTTCATGGGTTCAAGTCCTATGTCAGTCTCTGTGCTGACATCTCAGAGGCTGGAGCCTGATTCAGATTCTGTGTGTGTCTCTCTTTCTGTCCCTCCCCCACTCATGCTTGCTCCCTCTTTCTATCTCAAGAATAAATTTTTAAAAATTTTTAAAAATTCAAAAATAATTATGGTTAAATTACAAGAAGGGCTAGAAGTTCAGGTTAATTATATTTCCTAAGAATTATAAGAGGAGGTGGAGGAATAAAAAGTAAAAAGATAAAGGTGAAACAAGAATTAAAAATACTCCAATTCTCCTCAAACATACAGGACACTGTAAATGGTCCAGCTTGACTGAAATATCATGAGTCAGTGCTGGAATAAAGTTGCAACCTAACAAAGTACTGCACAACCAGTAGCCCCAGGTTTTTTAGTCCACCAACCTCTGCTGGTTATGCGTACCTCCCAATATGGCAGGAGCCCTTCACTCAAGTTCTAATGGTAAAGACTGAACTTTCTTTTTTTAAGATTTTGTTTTATTTTTGGTAATCTCTATTCCCAGGGTGGGGCTTGAGCTCATGACCCCAAGATCAAGAGTCACATGCTCTACTGACTGAGCCATCTGACCCCCCAACTCAGAATAAACTTACTTCTGCTGCATTTTCCTTACTGTCTCTTTAAATCATATCCAATGGCTCTATCTTTTCATACATCTTTCAATTTATTGATCATGACTTTTTTCTTCACAACCTTACATGGAAATCTTTGTTAGCATTCTTCCCCCAACTGGCCATTGGTTACCCATAAAAATTATAAACTTAAATATGACACAACTTGTTAAAATATCTAAATTCTTTCAATACATTCATCTACAATATAATCATTTGAATCAGTCTTTGGTAAAGAGTTATTTAGACTTCCAATCTCTTTTTAGCAGTGTCCAAAAAATCCAGAACTGAGTACAGGCATAGTAAAGTATTTGTTTTCATCAGAAACCTCATCATTTGAATTTTCCAGTGATTTTTAAAGTTTAACATGCATTGAAATCACTTAGAGAGCTTAATATGCCAGTGATTGTTGGCATTACCCTTAGAGTTTCTGATTCAATAAGATTGAGGTGAAGTGTGTGAATCTGCAGGTTTCTAGGTGATGCTGAGAACCACCAGCCTTGGAATCAATGACTGGTTATAATTTATATCATCAATAAAAGAAGCAGATACAAGAGTTATTCTGAAATCCTAACAAAGGATTTCAGCAGTACGGATCAAAGAACACTGAGCTGGCTCAGCAAGTCAAATGTTATGTTTGGCTCCAGAAATTAAGCTGTTACTGAAGGCACTGGTTTTAACATCTTTGGATAAATGAATGGTACTCTACTTTGACTGACACAGGCAGATGTCATTGCTTTTATTACCTTGACAAGAGAATATTTTTGATGAGTTACTAGATATTTTATTTAATGCCTGAAATATTACTTTAAATTAAGGGCCTGATAGTTATCTGCATTTACATAATGGCTATGCTGTGTTGGCATGGGTAAGAGTTACAGCTTAATTATAGAGTGCCTTCCTTCTAGATTTATTAATCTTTTTTATAGATGGTAGTGCTAAAATTATCCTTCCTGGCATGCAGTACCTTGGCACCTGTTACAGCTAAATAGGATTTAAAAATACTACACTGAGGAATATTATAAAATACATTGTAAAACAAAGGTCAACTTCTCCTAGAGGCAGATTCAGCTCCATTGTACAACCTGAATACATTCAGTTATGACTTAAATTGTTATTGACCACATGGAGTTCATTCTCAGAGAATATCCCCAAGATAATTTTACTTTAAAATACTGTTTCAGATGTTCAATGGAGGATATTAATAGAACAAATACTTATGTTTTTATTTAATTAAGTTTCGCCCAAAATGAAGAGCATAAATTAAGTTTTGGAAGCAAATAGAACTGTTCCCTTATTTCTAAGCCTTTTCTATTACACTTTCACACACTTTTAGTCACCATTGCAGGTGGTGCTCTTTAATCGTGGGTTTTTCTGGCATTTTATTTTTTCATTTTTTTCCACTGTGGAAAATATGAAAGTAGATATTGTAGCTAATGTGTTTGAAAGCATTACAAAGTTATTGCTAATAGGGGCGCCTGGGTGGCTCAGTCAGTTAAGCCTCCGGCTTCGGCTCAGGTCAGATCTCACGTTCGTGGGTTCGAGCCCCGCGTCAGGCTCTGTGCTGACAGCTAGCTCAGAGCCTGGAGTCTGCTTCTGGTTCTGTGTCTCCTTCTCTCTCTTCCCCTCTGCCTCTCATGCTCTGTCTCTCTCTGTATCAAAAATAAATAAAACATTAAAATAATTAAAAAAAACCAAAGTTATTGCTAATATAAGATATTTGGCCCTCGTTCTCCAAGTTGAAAGCAATCCATGTAGGTAGGTGGAGAACTTATTTATCTAATTGAAAACAAGACTGTGTTCCTTCATATAATAATGTTTTGGGAAGCTTGCCATATTGGCAATGTAAAAATTTGCATGAGGCAGCCCATGATTTATAACATACATTATTTTAAGGTTAGAAAGCAACTAACCTTATTGTAAGCAAGGACATTTAAAATATTTTAAAAAATATTTTTAAATAGTTTACTTAACTTTTGGGTGTATTAAAATTCAGTTAAGCAAACATTGTGTTTTTATAAAGAAAACATTTACAATGCCTGCCATGATTACTTTTATAGTTATTACATCTGTTTGCCAGCAGAAATTGAGCCACAAGACAAGGACTTGATTTAAGATGTTAATATGAAAGATCCCGTTCCAATAGGGGCATCTACAGAAACAGACAGTGACAGTCCCTTGAGGAGTACAGGGAATGATCAAGTGTAGTGTTCAAATACATGAGGAGTTGAAAAGGAACACAGGAAGAAAGAACCCATCTATATGAAGATAGAATATGCCCACTGAGAGTAAAAATTTCCAAGTGAAGACGGAAGGTTGAGATGTAAACAAATGGAAGTGGAGTGGATAAAACCAAAATCATAGATCACCCATTCCAACATTTAGTAGTGGAAGAAACAAGATGGACACGTTGGAGGTCAAAAGTGGAGGTCGTGGGTGAGAAATCACAGCTCAATCAAGGCAGCAAGAATGATGGAGAGAAGTGTGTGTGGAGCCGAGAATTGATAACTCTCTAAAGATAGAGACACCCAGTTGTGGCGAGAGACACAGTTTAGAAAAGATCTTTTATTCCACTGAGCTGCTGTACAAGTAAAGAAAAACTAGAAATGTGGCTAATTGATTCCTAATAATTATATAGTAACTGCACGAATTGGTGATCTTAATTCATTCCTAAAATGCAAAGGTATTTAGAAGGAGATCAAGTAGAGGGTTATACTAAATCCTGCGATCTTCTAGATGACCTTGATTTTATTATTTTGAATATTGCTGTCTGTAACCTGCAGAGTTCCTTGTCTTAATTAAAAGATAGGGGAATGTGAACTTGGAATACATTTTCACCATAAATGTGTAATAGGTGAGGTCACACTTCATGACAATGGTGATTGTGTAGTAATGCCATTTTAACGGGGTATGTCTGTCAGCAATGTCAAAACAAGTTTGATGAGCTAATAATTTCTAGGAAAGACTCAAAGTACCACAGAAAGCATAATGTCCTACATTTCTTTTTTCTCCCCCACCTGGCTTTGATAAATCAGATGTCCACCATATGCAGACACCTGAAACTGTTTTTAAATAAATGTCACTGTAAACAAGTGAAGCATAAAAAGGTTAAAATTATAAAGATGTGAGTTCCAGGTAATTAATTTTTATATATTTGAGACTGCTCTAAGAAGGGCAGTGATAATTAAAAGAAACTACTGCTGACTGTAATGGGAAAGTGAGTGAGATTTGAGAAGGCAGTTGGTATCACACCTTCTTTAAGAAACACATTATATCTCAAAATGCTCCTAGTAATGGGCCATATCTTCTACCCTATTGGAACAACAAATTACTGGAACGTTAACTTAGAGTAGTAAAATAGCTTTTTGGCATCTAAAACTGATACCAATCAATACCTTTCTCCACAATGGAATCCTCTTTTTTTTTTTTTGAAGTTTTGAGTTTCCAAAGATATTTATTAACATAGCATAAAGCTATATATTTGCTTTATTGAGGAGATGAGAGATAATTTGAAATAAGTATTTTAAAAAACATATGTAGAAGTTGGAGTCATCTTAACATCAATATATATCAATATATTTTGTTACATAAATAAGGAATATATTCTATGTTAAGGAATTTAAAGCTGAAATCCTAAGGTTTTGTCCACAGAAAAAGTATCTCAGCTTAGCACACCCAACTATCCTTAACATCCATTTATTTATTATTTATAGTTATATTTGTTATTTAAATAATATTTGAATATAATCAATATATATTAATATTTAGTTTTGTTCATTTTGCCATCTGCCTACACTCAGCAGAGAAATAATAGGAATATATCTGAACAGGAGGTTTAGAACCAAGGTCTAAATCGTGTCTTACTATATGTATGACACAGAATGATATAATTCTAGAGATATAACAAGCAAATGCAGACAACTATGGATGAGGTGGGTTGAAATGGGTCTCAGACTAAGAAAATAATTTATTTATTTATTTTTAATATTTTAATGTATATTATTTATTTTTGAGAGAGAGAGACAGAGCCTGAGAGGGAGAAAGGCAGAGAGAGAGGGAGACACAGACTCTGAAGACAGGTTCCAGGCTCTGAGCTGTCAGCACAGAGCCCGATGCCGGGCTCTAACCCATGAACCGTGAGATCATGACCTGAGCCGAAGTCAGATGCTTGAGTGACGGAGCCACCCAGGTGTCCCTAAGACAAGAATTTAGTGCAAAATTTTTGATGTGGGAAGGAGATCTTGGAACATTCTGAGCAAATACAATAGCATGAGAAAATGAACATAGATGAAAGTTAATTCACTCCAGTTTTAAAACGTTTATTTTAAGATAAAAAGAGGAGAGACTGGGGTAGGGATAGAGAGGGAAAAAGGAGAGTCCTAAGCAAGCTCCACACTCAGCACAGAGCCTAACGTGGGGCTAGGACCCAAAACTGACTCTGAGTCGAAACCAAGAGTCAGTCACTTAGCCTACTGAGCTACCTAGGCGCCTCAATTCAGGGTGTGACCAGTTTCCTTAGCCATCTGGAGATATGGAATGACACCCAAAATACAGTGGTGTTGGTGACAAAGTGATCTCAACTTTTTGTCACCCAGCCTTCTTCAGAGATCCCTAGGATGATGATGTCTCACTTACGGGTCTTACTTAAGTCAAATTACTCCATTTTACTTTCTCCTCTGATCTCCAATGACCATAATCTCTTGGGCTGCTAATATACCATCATGTTGGCAGTGAAATATGTGGCAAGAAAAGCTAATTTATCCCTTTCTATACTTAAAGAGACTCTTTAAATATTCACCACAATATAGGTTTATTCAAGACTAAATTTTCTACAGGATGTTAGTAGAGATTCACAAGTAATGATAGAATTACAATATATGAAAAAATTTGCAGTACTGGGGACATTACAGTGTTCACTGACTAAGTGATCACTAAAAATTATTTCATAGATCAGGCAGATTACAATGACTAGAGATTCTGGATGATTATAGGCTAAGTCCCAATTTCTACTATGATATTTTACATAATAATGTAATAATAATAGAATCAATATTTTGGGGTTGTTGTAAGACTAAAATGATGTAATACATAATACATTCAAATCAAAGACATGCATAACAAGTTTTTGATAAGTAAGAATTTTTATTTCATTATTTTTGACTTATTTTATCTTTATACCATCTATATACTAACAATATTCAAGCTTATCTTTAGTTTGAAACTCTCTTCTGAACCCCGAACCTATATACCCAACTCTCTATTTGGTATTTCCAGCCAGATGTCTAATAAGCATCTCAAATACAAGGAGTCTACAGTTTTCTCAGTCTGAGAGAACAGATATTCTGTCCTTCTAATTCTTCAGGCCATAAATGTTGGTTTATCTTGGATTCCAGTACATCCCCCTGTTTCCACTATTGTTGTCTGAAACCTGCGCAGCCCCACCTCCAAAACAGACCCACCCATGTCCGAACCGGTATTGGCCCCAGCAGTATTTCAGCAGCCTTGTCACTGGCCCCCCCCTGCCACACCACCTCCATTTTATTTTCAAGCAGCCACCAGTGTGATCCTGCAAAATCCAAATCAACTAGGTCACACCTCAGTTCTAAATTTTTCAGTGGTCTCCCATCTCATTAGAGAAATCTCATGGTTTTTTTTTTTTTTCAAATGTCTCGTGTTTTGCCTGCTTCCTTTCTGACGTATAGCCTATCATGGAATCTTGTCAAATAAATGTAACATTACCAAAGAGATACTGCTATGTCTCAGTTTTATAAATCTCCCCCTTAAGGTGACAGGTAAAATTTGGGACTCCCACTTAAGTGTGAATTTCAGATAAATATCATTTTTTTCTTTAGTGTGCATATCCACAATTATTCAGTATAATACTGATTGCATGGGGCATGCTCTAAACAACATAATTTGCTGTTTATCTGGAATTCACATTTAAGTGTGGCGTGCTGCATGTTTATTCGCTAGATCTGGCAACCCTACCTCTGGACCATCAAGTTTATTAGGAATGTTAGCTGCCTATCACTTTCTTGTTGGTGAAAGTCTCACCACATATTTGACCACTATAGGACATGGGCCATCATGCTTCCAGCCTCAAAAGCAGTTTCTTTGTCACTGACCAAATGAGCACTCAGGCAATGCCACCCAATTTAGGATCTGTGGTGGGAATTAGAGTATCAGTCAGGATATGCGAGCTTATACCGGCAAAGAAGCTCGCAATGTGAGTGGCTGGGAACAACCCTGTTTTCACGCGTCCGGCATCCCACCACAGGGCAGCTAGGAAGCATTTCTCTGTGTCGTGATCGTTCAAGGTCCAGGAGGAATGAGAGCACCTCTATGTTTCCATGCTTTCCAAAGTGGGAGAACACAAACAAACAAACAAACAAAAAACCTACTATGTTCAACTCCAAGCAGATCTAAACTTGTGAATAAGGTCATTTTAATTTTAAGAGAATCATCAGAGAAACACATGCTGTCACCACACTCTACCGAATTGTGTTTCTACTTTCAGTTAGGACAGGTAAGAAGTACCTAGAAATGGGTGTGAGGTTTTCCTTTCCATATTTATACTTCAACTGTGCATCCACAGAACCACAATAATATAGTAATATTTATATTGTTAATTTGTATGAATCATAGAGTTAACATGTCTCCTGCAACTTGCTCTTTTTCCTCAGCATTATATTTTTGCAGCTTATCAGCTTATGGTTTTCCACTGTAGGAATATGTACAATCTATTTGTCCATTTCTTTATTTTGGATCATTTAAAGGTTTTCTAAGCTTCCACTAAATTGAGAAATGTTGCAACATACATTCTTCTATAGATTCTGTTGTTCAAGAGTTTTTGTAAGATAGACACTTAGTTGTGGAATTTCTTGGTCAGAGAGTGTACATCTCCACATGTACTACATGCAGTCAGTTTGGTCCTGTTTGTGGTCTAATCTTTTACTAACAGGATCACTACCATCTAGTACTCAGAATTTTTAATTGTTGCTGATATGAATAAAATAAACTGAATTCTATCTTCATCTTATTTTGTATTCCTCTTATAATATGACAGTTGAGCACTTTCATAAACTCCCTTTTGCAATCTGGACTGGGTGGCTCAGTCAGTTAAGCATCTGACTCTCACTTTCAGCTCAGGTCATGATCTCATGGTTTCATGAGTTCAAGCCCCACATCAGGCTCTGCACTGGCAGCTGGGAGCCTGCTTGAGATTCTCTCCCCCTCTCTCCCCACTGTCCCCCTACTCACACAGTCTCTGTCTCTCTCAAAAATAAATAAACTTAAAAATTTTTAAATAAAAAATACATAAAAACCTTTGCTAGTTAGATATGATAGCATCTCTTACCACCCATCTCTGCTTCTTTTTCACTTTGCTTTTGACGTTATTTCATACTAGGAAGGTTTGAATTTGACATCATCAAATTATCAGGTTTTTTTTTTTCTTAAGGCTTTTACTTTTTTCTGTCTTAACAGGTGTTCTTTTTTATGTATGATAAAGATATATCCCCACATTATTTTATATACACTTTAAAGTTTTACTTTTTGTGTAATGGCTTTAAATCCATCTGGAATAGGTTTTCATGTACCATGTGAGGTGATGATCCAACTTACTCTTCCCACATAGTCGATTGTCCCAACTGTTTTTTATATTCTCATTTCCTTTCTGATTTTTATGCCACTTATATCATGACATAAATTTCCTTGAGGGGTTCTATTTGTTTCAAACATTTGAAAATTTCCACGGGCCTTCTTTGTTTGTGCTGTGTCAAATCCTGCATGTGAGATATCCTGGTCTCTATTCTTCTTCAAAATTTGATTAGAGATTTTTATTTTTTTATTTTTTATGTCTTTATTATTTTTATTTTTAGAGAGAGACACAGAGAGTGAGTGGGGAAGGAGCAGAGAGAGAGACAGAGACATAGAATCTGAAGCAGGCTCCAGGCATTGAGCTGTCAGCACAGAGCCCAATAGGAGACTCAAACCCACAGACTGTGAGATCATGACCAGAGCCAAAGTTGGACACTTAAATGACTGAGCTACCCAGGCGCCCCAAAAATACTATTAGAGTTTTAATACACGTTAATTTTTAGGATAAGCTTGAAAAATTCTTAAGATTTGTTATTTAATGACCACATTTTAACATTAATTTGAGGGAAAATTGATTCTTTATGAGTGAACATTCGCCATTGGACACTAACTTAAATGTGGTTTTGTTGCCTTGATTATTGCACAAAGTGTATGCATGGCATCTGGAGACATAGCATATCATTGTGTATGTGCGTATGTACTCTAGACCAAGATTGTTGCATCCGAATCCAACTCGGGCTACTTGCTAACTTGAACCTTATGCAAGTCAATTTCTCTCTGTGTTTCAGTTTCCTGAAGAAAATAATGTGCCATTTACCCCTCAGGGTCTCAGGGAACATTAGAAGAGTTAACATTGATGAAATAGTTCAACCACGTACTGAGTACTATGCATGTGCACTTTCTATTTTACCTTTGAAAATTTGTTTTATTGAGATGTAACTGACAAATAAAATTGTATTTATGTATATGTATATTTAAAGTATACATGATAATTATATATATCAATACATATTTCACTGATGCTTACCAGTGAATATATAGTGAAATGATTGTCAGAATCAAGTTCATTACACATCTATTGCCTCACACACTTACCTTTGAGAGGGTGATAGAATGCTTACTACTCACTGTCTTAGCCAATTCAAGTATACGGGACAATATTATTAACTAAAATCTCCATGCTATACATTAAATCCTCAGAATGTATTTATGTTATAACTGAGAGCTTGCTCCCTAGGACCGACACGCCTTCATGCCTCTCACCTCCTAGGCCTTGGCCATCACCATCTCTTCTGTTTCTAGGAGGCTTTGTTTTGTTTTGTTTTTAGAGTCTACATGTAAGTGATCCCATGCATCTTTGTCTTTCTCTGTCTGGCTTACTTCACGGAGCAAAATGCCCTCACGTTTCAGCCGTGAAATTTCACAAATGACAGCATTTCCTTATTTTTTAAACCTGAAAAAGTATAACATACATATGCACACTCCATCTATTTTATGTTTTCTTTTTCTACTCCTCTGTCAACACACACAACAGGCACTTAGGCCATTTCTATATCTTGGTTATTGCGAATATGGGAGTGCAGAGATCTCTTTGAGATCACGATTTTACTTCCTTTGGATATATACCCAGAAGTGGAATTACTGGATCACAAGGTAATCATTTGTTTAATTTTTCAGGGAACTCCACATAGTTATCTGTAGTATCGGTACCAGTTTACATTCCTACCAACCACGTGCAGAGGTGCCCTTTCCTCCGTATCCTCACAGACATTTGCGGCCTTGTGTCTTCTAGATAAGAGCCATCCTAACAAGTGTGCGATGATGTCTCATTGTGTTTTTGACTGGCTTTTCCCTGATAATGAGTGGTACTGAGCAACTTCTCATGTAGCTGATGACATTTGTATATCTTTTTGTTCATTTTTTAATCAGATTTTTTTGCTATTAAGTTATAACATTTCACTGTATATTTTTAGATATTAATCTCTTATCAGATATATGATTTGCAAATGTTTTGTCCCATTCAATAGGATGGTTGCCTTTTCATTTTGTTGATGTTTTCCTTTGTTGTACAGAAGACTTTTAGTTTGATGTAGTCACACTAATCTATTTTTGCTTTTGTTGTCATATCCAAAAACCATTGCAAAGATCCATGGGAAGGAGTTTACTGCCCATGTTTTCTTCTAGAAGTTTTACAGTTACAGATCTGACATTTACATTTTAATGCATTTGAGATCATTTGGTGAGAGATGGAAGAAAGTAGTCCAGTTTCCTTCTTTTTTTCTTGTTTTTTAATGTTGATTTATTTTTGGGAGAGACACAGCATGAGTGGAGGAGAGAAAGGGAGGCACAGAATCTGAAGCAGGCTCCAGCCTCTGAGCTGGCAGCACAGAGACCAACGTGGAGCTTGAGCTCATGATCCGTGAGATCATGACCTGAGCAGGAGTCAGATGCTTAACCAGCTGAGCCTCCCAGGGGCCCCCAGTTTCAATATTTTGCACATGGCTGTCTGGTTTTCCCAACACCATTTATTGATGAGACTTCCCTTCCCCCATTGTATGTTCCAGGTTTCTTTATTGAAGATTAATTGACTACGTACATGTGGATTTATTGAGGGCTTTGTTTTTGTATAACTCCATTCTGTTCTCATTATGACAATTTGGTAAAATACTTTGGAATCAGGAGGTGTAATGCTTTTAGCTACTTCCTTTGTTCTCAAGATTCCTTTGGCTTTGTAGGGTCTTTCATACTTAAAGAATTTGAGAAATTATTTTTTTCTATTCTGTGACAGTAGCATTGGAATTTGGATAGGAATTCTGTGAACATATAGATGGCTGTGGGTAGTATAAACATTTTAACAGTGCTGTTTATTTCAGTCCAAGAACACAGGATATTGCTCCATTTGTTTGTCTTCTTCAACTTCTTTCACTGTTGTTTTATTGTTTCCTGTATAGAAGTCTGTAACCTTTAGGTTAAACCTAAATATTTTATTATTTTTGATACCATTGTAAATGGGATTGTTTGCTTCAATCTCTCTTTTAGATAGTTTGTTGCTAAAGTATAGGGATGAAATTGATTTCTGTATGTTGATTTTGTATTCTGCGACATTACTGAATTCATTTACTAGTTCTGTCTTTTGGTGAAGTCTAGATTTTTCTATGTATAAGATCATGTCATCTGTAAGTAGAGACAGGATTTCCTTTTCCTTTTTAATTTAAATAATTTTTATTCCTTTATCTAGACTAAAAGATCTGGTTAGTGTTTTTAATGCTATGTTGAAAACAAAGGGCAAGAATGAACATCTTTCTTTTGCTCTGATCATGAAGGAAAGATTTTATAATTTATTCATGGCCAATTATGAAGTTAGCTATGGGCTTGTCACATGTGGCTTTTATTATGTTGAGGTACATGTCTTCTACACCAAGTTTATTTGAATTTCTATCATAAATAGATGTTGGGTTTTATCAACAATCAGAAATGGTACTGGTATGAGTTCAAGTCTTCTGAAGTATGCTGAGACTTTGTTGTGACCTAACATACAATCGGTTCGGAAGAATATTCCATAAGTGTGGAAGCTGAGAAGGACATGTATTCTGCTACTGGTGGACGGTGTGGTTGTATATGTCTGCGAGATCCATTTGGTCCAAAATGTCATTTAAATCCAATAATTCATACTGATTTTCTGTCTGGATGATCTATTCATTGTTGAAAGTAGAGTACTGAAATCTTGTGTTGTTAATATACTGTTTTCTGTTTCCAACTTCAGATCTGTTAATATGTGCTTAAATTATTTAAGCGCTCCAATATCGAGTGCATATATATTTATGTGTTATAGTCTCTTAATGATCACTTTATCATTATGTAATGCCTTTCTTTGTTTTTGTTACCTTTATTGACTTAAAGCCTATTGTCTGATATAAGTATATCTTACCCCTACTTTCTTTAGTTTCCAGGTGCCTGGTATATCTTTCTCTGTCTCTTCACTTTTAGCTTATGTGTTCCTTAAAGCTAAAGCAAGCCTCCTGTAGGCATATAGTTGGGTGTTGTTTTTTGTTTGATTTGTTTTGTTTTAACCTATTCAGCCACTCTGTGTCTTTCAATTGGAAAATTTAGTCCATTTACATGTAAAATTATTATTGATAGTTAAAGACTTTATTATTGCCACATTTTTTTGGGCTTCTCCATAGTTCCTTTGTTTCTTTCTTTATTGCTATCTTTTTGTTTGTGATATGATGATTTTCCATAGTGATATACTTTGATTCTTTTCTCATTTTTGTGTTTGTAGTGTCTTTCAGGATTTTACTTCAGGGTGCTTGGGTGGATTAGTCAGTTAAGCATCTGACTCTTGATAACAGCTGTAGTTTTTTTAGCTCAATTGCTTGAAAATTATCCCAGGAATGTTTTTTGGTGTTCTTTGGTGGTGGTTTATTTTCTTGAATTTTCTTGCACCACAGAGTGGATGCAGAGTTGAGGTCCAGAGCACATGCTTTGTTCAGAGGGACTACAGGGTCGGGATTTGGAGTGTGGGCACATGTGAAATAATGACAGCTCTGTGGTCTGGGGCATGCACAGGACAGTGGAGGTAGGCAGCTCTGATCCACAGGCAGTGTAACAGCAGCTCCTTCCAAGGGAAGAGCAGCAACAACTCTTTTCCCAGGGATCTTCAACAGTGATGGCTACTGATAAATTCAGTGCCAAAAGCTGTTGGTGTCCTTGAAAAGCAGGCCACTGAGGTTCATGCTCCCAAAACTATTAGGAGTCCATGGCTGTTTTAGGGCTGATAAATCCTCAGGAGAAAGCCTGCCAGAGTTCTCCACAGTGTAAACCACTGGCACCAAGATGGTACCCACCATATAGCTGGTACTGACAACCCCAACTTCCTCTTTGTTCCTTGCTGCCACTGAAGTCTCCCCTAAGCCTGTTTCCCCACCCATACTTCTCCTGGGTTTACGCTCTGTGTTTTGCTCCACTGTGTTGCTGGAGGCTTTTTACTGGACTCTAGAGTTATTTTTCCTCATGGATAGCTATCTAACTGTTGTTTGTGCAGGAAATTAAGGCCAATATCTCCTACAGTGCCATCTTGTTGATGCTACCCTGTGCATTTCAAAGGAAGTTTGTGTCCAACTTGCTGATGTCTGTTTGAGCATAATCATTTGTAGTTTTTCCTGTAATCTCTATTTGGACAACTTGATTGCCTACAAATAATAGCATTTTATATTTTATTTTTGTTCCATGTGTCTTTTATTTCTTTGTATGACTTAGATTCTTCAAACTATACTATTTTTGAAAAAGGCATGTTGCTGGTCACTGTTGCCTTCTTGTTTATTTTAAAGGAAGTATTTCTAGTATTTAAATATTAAGATGATATATATACTATAGGTTTTACAAATACTTTATTTTTGTCATTTTTTATTTATTTTAGAGAAAGAGAGAGTGAGTGGGAGAGAGATGTAGAGGGAGAGAGAGAAAATCTTAAGCAGGGTCTATACTCAGTGCAGAACACAATGTGAAGCTCGATTCCTTTGCATTGAACTGAACTGACCTGAAGTCAAGAGTCAGACACTTAATCAACATAGCCACCCAAGCACCCCAGTTTTATAAATGCATACTTTAAAGGCAATTATTAAAGCTCCATTTAATTATCTGTTAATAATCTTTATCATGAATGAATAATAAATGTTTAAAAGGTCTCCTCATTTATTGAGATGGTTTAGGAGTTTGATCCCTTCCTGTGAATATGATGAAATGCATTAATAGACTGTGTAATATTAACACACTACTCACCCTGGGGATAAAATGTATATGTTTGTGGGACAGCTGGGTGGCTCAGCTGATTAAGCATCCAACTTCTACTCAGGTCATGATCTCACAGCTTGTGAGTTTGAGCCCCACATTGGGCTCTGTGCTGACAGCTCATAGCCTGGAGGCTGCTTCAGATTCTGTGTCTTCCTTTCTCTCTGCCCCTCCCCTGATTGCTCACTCATTTCTCTCTCTCTCTCTCTTTCTCTCTCTCTCTCAACAATAAATAATAAAGCATTCAAAATATTTTGTTTAAGAGTATGTGTTTATGCTGATTTTCTACACACACACATTCTTACAGTATTTCACTGGGTTTCTAATGGTTTATTTGGAATTTTGTACTTAAGAACTGAAGTGAAATTGGCTTATATTTTATTTTACTGTCTACTTTAGGTTTAGGCTCATGTATATATACGCTCACCCAAAAATAATCAAAATATAGTGTTTGCTTCTTATTATGTCCCAGACCTTGTTAGAGGTTCTGATAGTCTAAGGGGGATTGGGAATAATTTAGGGAAATAATAGAACACTACATCGGTGGTCTTGTCAGGTTTCACTGAGAATGAGACATGGGATCAGATAGTAGAGAAGGAAAAGAAAGGATATTCCAGAGGAAATGACCATCATGAAGCTCTGAGTCAGTAGTGTAGCTGATCTGTTCTAAAATTGCAAGCAGTTAAAATTGAGAGTTCTTGCATGGAGTGTGGTTTATGTTTCACCTGTCAAACTATCTGTGTCTCTTCTTTTGGAACACCATATATTGACTATCTATCTATTCATTGATTCATTTATTTGGTTGATGATATATATGTTAATTTTTTTTCTTTTAAGATCCTCCTGATTCATCTTTATTCAATTATGTTTTTGTAAAAAAAAAAAGGGGGGAGTCTTTTATCTATATATTCAAAAATAGGTTGATAATAAAGTATTCTCATGCCTTTTTTAAAATCTCTGCCATACCTGGAGTCATGACCCTCTTTTTATTCACTGTTTCATATGTTGCTGTCTATCTTTCTACCCTTTTTATTTCTTATTAATCAATCTGGCTACATGTATTTCTATTTAATTTGTGTTTTTACAGAGTCACATTTAAAAAAAAATTACTGTATGTTTCATTTTTCTCTTTCATTTATATCTACTTCAACATTATCTCTCTATACTTTGTGTATTTATATTTTCTATACAATTTCACTTTTGCTTTTTTCCAATAGATTCTTCCTTCTTTTTATGTGGCATTTTCACTGTCTTTCTGTTCTAACTATAATATGATTTCCATTGGAATTTTCTATTTAGCTGCAATTATATGCAAGTGTCTCTTTAAATGAACACATATGATGTTATATGGCTCTCTCTTATGAGTTTTTAAGTGTCTTACATTTGGATCATAGAATATGGTCAGTGTGAAATAGTTTGATTAACCTGTGAACTTTTTGTTAAACTCACTAACAATACAGTCTGATGATCAATTTGTTAGCCAAGATATTTTCTCTAAAGTATTACAATTTGTCCCCTTTCTGGTAAATTTTCTCAAAAATAACTTTCAAGAACACTTCTTTTATTACTTTATAAAAACTTAAAAGTATTAAATGAATTTGTATCTAATAGTATTTTATTTTTAAGTATTATTTCATGAATGGCATATGAACTGAAATTAGTAATTGCTTCCTTTTAATATAGAGGTTTCCTATTTGCTCTAAGGAAGCCAAGGGAAGAGTACATTATAGTATAAGAGTATGGTATAGTATAAGCAGAGTAGTAAGAAAAACCATGCTATCTGTCCCACTTCAGAAAACCTATCTTATTTTTTAAAACTGCATTCACTTACTGCATTATCACATTATTTTAATTTCAGGTCATTTCCCCTGTGGAGATCAATATTGTGTTTACTTGATAATATTCTTTGGGTAATCAAGTTAACAAAACACTGTCTCCTCTTCCTCAAAATATTCTCACATGTTATCCATTGACAGTAAAAATAACTGGAATTGTACCAGTGAGTACTTAAAAGTAGGTCCATGCATAGTGAGTAATCAAAAGTATCATTGATACAATTTCCAAGAAAAATACTGTCTTTAATTGTTTTTTTGCCAGTTTTTTAAATAAAAGTATCATCAATATAATTTCCAAGAAAGATACTGTGTGTCTTTAATTGCTTTTTGCCAGTTTTTTAAATAGGAGTTGTCAATCCAATTGCATAGATATGAGGGTTTATCTTAAGATATTTAACAGAATATTACTCTCAACCTTCATCCATAAATTATATTTTAAGAATCAAAAGGATTACATTTTAAAAATATTTTTCTATTGACAACTTCCCATTGACTTTACTTTAAGAATATTTTGTTGCTGTTAAATTACCATTTCTGATAGAAAACACTTTAATTTCAGTATCAATTGTCAAAATATCAATTTAGACCATAAATAGGTGCATATATATGGTGGTGAAAGAATATTTTTTCCACTGTTGTTGAAACAGTAAGAGCCCTGAATGATTTGATAACTATGTAATTAATCAAATAATAGGCTACCTAATTGAATCTGAGTTAGCTATAAATAGAAAATATATCTGTAGATAGCTGTAAACAAATTTAAAATTATATCCTCAGTGTCCCTGGAGCCCTAAATGCTATGAAAACCAGCAGGCATGAATTTAAATGGTGATTCATATTTCTTTGCTCCTGGGTAGGAGGTCTGGTAGCAGATTTTCCTTCTAACATGGGAATAAGAATAGTGCAATCTGGTTCTAAGGGTGATAATCACATTTTGTGGTGGGCAACTGCCAGAGTCAGAACAAAAGATTTTCTTTCTGTTGGTCACTGCCCAAAGAATATTCTAAGAATAGTTAGATAGTTAGACAGATAGGGAAGATAGAGATAGATATATAGCTATATGATTTAAAGTTTTCCCCAGTTTCTCTTACTAAATAAGTTTTATTGGGGCACTTGGGTGGTTCAGTCGGTTAAGCATCCAACTTTGGCTCAGGCCATGATCCCATGGTTTGTGGGTTCAAGCCCCACATCGGGCTCTGTGCTGACAGCTCAGATTCTGCTTCAGATTCTGTGTCTCCCTCTCTCTCTGCCCCTTTCCTCCTCCCTGTCTCCCTCTTTCTCTCTCTCTCAAAAATAAAATTAAACATTAAAAGAAAGAAAACCATGTGTTAATGTGAATGAAATATAAACAGTTACATTTTTTTATTAAATAAAAAAGCAGATCACAGGTACAGTTGTAAGAGAAGGACGAATTAAAATCAGTTGCCTCACTATTGCCTTCTTAGTGGCTCACTTCTTAGAAAAAAAATAGCTATTTGCATGGGATTCACTGATAAATATTTTCAATTCACATTTCTGTCTATGGACATTTTGACTATGTACATTAATTTACAACAAAATAAAAACTCAGTGATTTTATATACTCATTGACAGTGTGAGTAATTGGAACACAAAAAAGGTATAATAGCATTATCAATAAGTTATCAATATAAAGGAAAGGAAATTTTATCAAATTGTATATTTTCTTTAGTAACTAATACTTAAATGATGTTTCTTTTAGAATCAGCTGTTAAAATTTAGGAGGGCCAGGAAAATAATTTATATTCATCTTGACTATTAAGGTTCATAGAAAAGACTGAGGACTCTAAAATAAAATCTTAGTAAAGAAAATTTACTAATCCAAAAAAATTTTTAGTAAAAGAAGAAGTGTAGACAGAGTAGTAAATGGTCACTATTAGGGGCATATACTCAGTGTCAGTGTAAATTGAAAATAATGTGCTGTGCCCCAAACTGTGTTCCCCCAAAATTTACTAAAGCCCTGTCACTGTGATTGTATTGGAGTTAGGGTCCCTTGGAGGGTGACCAGCTTTAGACAGGGAGCCCTCCTTATGTTAAGTGCTTTTATAAGAAAAGAAAGAAACAACCAGAGCTTTCTCTCTCTCTGCCACATGTGGACACAGCGAGAAGGCAGTTGTCCAGCAGCCAGGACAATGGCCTTTACCACTAACATCTGACATATTTATATGTTTATTGTTGTTGCTACTTTATGACTTCACCCATAAAATTCATTACAATGGATGGGATGCCCGAGTGGCTTAGTTTGTTAAACATCTAACTTGAGCTCAGGTCATGATCTCATGGTTCATGGGTTCGAGCCCCATGTCAGGCTCTGTACTGACCACTCAGAGCCTGGAACCTGCTTCAGACTCTCTCTCTCCCTCTCTCTCTGCTCCTCCCCTGATCACACTGTGCACTTCTCTCTCTCAAAAATACATAAGTACAATTTTTTAAAAAGCTGCAATGAAAATATTCTGATTGAAGTTTTGGGGAAAGACATAGTGCCTGTATAGCTTCATTCCCTCACAGACCCCTAGCCTGTTCCTAAGAATTCATAGGGCTATTCAGAAAATAGTTGGCCCAGTTTAGGAAGTGGTTATCTTGAAACATTAAGAAGGATGGCTGTCAAAATTTTGAATGTGTTCATTTAATAAAGGGACAATAACCAAACACCTACTATGTTCTGGGCAACGTGTTGGTTTCTATATTGGATATGATGATGGAGAGAACCTCTCCCCTACTCCCTGCGATGGAATAAATGGAATCAACATCTGGCAGGGAATATAAGACCAAAGGTAAATGACTATCCAATAAGCCAGTTTATTTTATTACCACACAGTACAAGGTAATAAAAGAATTCAAAGACAAATCAAATGAACACCTCTGAGATAAAATGTGCAGCAATTCATTTCAGGTGACATATTTTAAAATTATAGGCATAATCCTCGGTATAATAATAATAACAGTTATCTACAAATTTATTATGCAAATCATTAAAAAATCTGTACAGAACACTTTGAAATTTTTAATATTTTATGGGCCTTTTTTTTCCCCATAAGATCAATTGGTTCTCCAGAAATAGTTAATTGTAGCTACCCAATTCCTGAAAAAGAGAAACCCAACATTTAGAGGTAACATCACAGTTAAGAGGAAAGAAAACTAAAGAAATTGCAATAGATCGCTTTTCTGAGAAAACAATGAAGTGTCAAAGAGAAAAATTTTATGGCTCTTTAATCACAATCATCAAATTGTAACAAATGAGACTTTCATTCAAATCCCTCCCTTTCTCCTGAATCTCACAAGAGTCTCTGCCTGCATCCCGAGTGAAGAATCGTATTTCATAATGTGCTGCCCTGGGCTTTCACCACAATTACTCCATCGGAGACTTTTCTGAATAGCTTGTCAGATAGAGAAAAAGCAACTTAATAAGCACTATGATCAGATACCTGTGCAATTCATTTCATTTTTTTCTCAATTTCAGTGCCCATGATATCATTCCTAGAATAAAGTGTATTACTTCCTCTTCCCTTAGATTCATTAAACTATTCATTGTTCTTTACAAGGTTGTTTTCATACACCTCACTCACTGTCAAGATGAGGAAAAGGTCAGTTGCGTTTTGTTCAGTAGAAACATGTGATCTTTAATTGTATTTTATTATTTTTTTAGTTTTTGAGAATTTTTTTAAACATTTGTTTATTTTGTGGGGGGTGAGAGAGAGGTAGACATAGAATGTGAGGCAGGCTCCAGGCTCTTAGCTGTCATCACAGAGGCCAGTGTGGGGCTTGAACCCATGAACTGTGAGATCATGACCTGAGCTGAAGTCAGACGCTTAATCTACTGAGCCATTCAGGCATCCCAATAGTATTATTTCTTTAAAAATAGAGATTGACTTGTTTTCTGTCAGTTTCTCATTTATCTCCCTTTGCATGTGTGGCCTGACAAAAACTTGAACTACTTAAATTGGGTTCTTACTCATTCTGTAAATAACATTTCTATTGCTTGCTTTGCCATGATTGCAGTATTTGATATTGGGGATGTGATTGCACTTGGTAGTATTAGAATAATTCCTGAGAGATATTCAGATTTTTGTGCAGGGTATATTTCGAGGGTTTTTGGAAATAGAGATGGTGTCAGGTACTAAATTGCATCTAAGACAGGTAGGAGATGAAAGAGTTGGCTATCTGAGGCAGGTAAAGACATGCTTTTCAAAAATTAATAAACAAACAAATAAACAAATAAATAAGTCCTAGACAGTCATCCCTTGATGATTTTTGGAAACTCCTATTAATCAAGGAAAGCTTAAATCAATGAAGACTTCTTTGAGTACAAGTCACCATTAGTGGTGTTCCTACATTTTTCACTAAATAAAATATATGTAATGAGAAGCTGGGGCATATGTTTAAGATTCCTTTTGAATCCTGGCACCCAGACCAGTGATTAGCATGCCAGACTCCAACAAATGGTTACTCAGTGAGTAAATCAGAGACTGAGTTACTAGAGTCTACACTCCTTCTCTTATAATATCTTCTACTCTCTCCCTAGGGCAACGTGGGGAGCCATAAGTAGAAAGTGGGAGCTCTTTCCCTCTCCCTCAGCCTGAGTCACTAAGTGAGAACTTAAACTCTGTCTCTGTGAGAACTAAGCATGCATTACACTGGGCCACAGAAACCATGATACCCCTTTTGAATAGCAGTGAGCACTCACGTACTAGTGCAGGGTATGTAGTAGATTTGTAGGTAAGACAGAAGGTAAGAGAACAGTAGTACTAACTTCCCATACCCTACACTCATCTCCTTCCACTTTGACCAGATTGGCAGCATTGGAAAAACAGGACTCAGAGGTCTTCCTGGCTCATGCCTCACAGAGATAAAACTTGTGCTCACATCCCTCAATCTGGGGGGATGAATGCAGGAGCTGTTCCAGGCCAACACCCAATATTCTGGTGGGCAAACGCCATGCTCACGACAACACTACACGATGTGAAAAGGTCTCATTTCCTCTCTGAAGCCTGGACTATGCAAGGTTTCCATCTTCCTCTCTTGTCCATAAGAGAAGAATCACCTTTTCACCAATTGCTTTTCTACCCGAAGATGCTAAATAAAGACCAGGGTCATGAGAAGGGGAAAAGGTGTTTTATTGCCACTGGCACATGGGCTCTTAAGGGGAGAGTGGGTAAATGACTTTGATTTGTTTGATAAATGCTTTTAATTTAACTAGGGAGGAAATTTAAATACTTCACTCTTTTGTCTGGGTAGAAACTATTTCAACACCATGTTATTCTTCTTTTGTTCTTATTAGTTTTACACATTATAATAATAAGGAAGGAAACAAAATCTATGAGGAAGGAAATAGAAATTTCTTGACATCTTACTACACAGCAATGATAATTTTTTTCATTTATGTATTTATGTAGATAAAATTAGAGAATTACCCACATACTCATGTCTGCTGTTTTATTTATGGAAATCATTTTTGTGCATGTTTCTCTTTTTGGTTTCTTCTTCTTCTATTTGTCTAACACTGATGGATATGGACTCTAACACTCGATTCTTAGCACTCATGTAGTAAAATGTGTAATACATATGTTTGTGTTTCTTAAGAATAGAGTCATTATATATACAGTTTTAAGTACCTCGCTTTTCTTTTTAAGAAGTACCTATAGGAAACTCAACAGGTGCTCAGGTATAGATCTAATACGTCATTTTAATGCTTGCATTCATTGTATCCAAAAATATAATGAATCTGACCATTTAAAAATATTTATAGACCACATAATTCATTCAACTATGATATATCCATTCATAATTTTTCCATGTTTCCAGTTGGTCATTTCCTTTTTTAACTATATAAAGGAATATTATTATTAAATTTATATTAGTATTATTATAAGTTTTAGGCCTTATTCTGGTAAATGATAATATTTTCCTATAATAGGTGAGTTATTTGTAGATTATATTATGTATTTTTCATACAAATGTTTCAATTTTTTATAATTAAAATTTATGTCATTTTTAATACCTATAGGTTATCTATGTTATCCATTGGCTATGGAAAAGATCTCACATATTTTATATTTTGTATGTTGTGAGCTATGTTTTATTATAAAACTTCTCTGAATATATATATATATATATATATATATAAATGGTTTTCCAGTTGTGTCCATTTTTTGTCTCTAAAAGTCTGAGACCACAAAAATAGTTAATATTTAGTTAAAAGAATTCTCATAAACAAAGTTAGTTAAAGGTTAACTGTCAAAACAAACAACAGTGTAGATGATGAAGCCTGCACCCACTTAAAAACATAAGAACATAAAAATCCACATGGAGGTGCCCACAAGAATTATTATTAAAAATGATTTAGAATAGGCAGAAGACATAAAGAGACACTTCTCCAAAGACGACATCCAGATGGCCTACAGGCACATGAAACGATGCTCAACATCACTCATCATCAGGAAAACACAAATCAAACCCACACTGAGATACCAGTTCACACCAGTCAGAGTGGCTAAAATGAACAAATCAAGAGACTATAGATGCTGGAGAGGGTGTGGAGAGACGGGCACCCTCCTATGCTGTTGGTGGGAATATAAACTGGTGCAGCCGCTCTGGATAACAGTATGGAGGTTCTTCAAGAAACTATCAGTAGAACTCCCTTATGACCCAGCAATAGCACAGCTAGGGACTTACCCAAGGGATACAGAAGTGCTGATGCATAGGAGCACATGTACCCCAATGTTCATAGCAGCAATGTCAACAATAGCCAAAACATGGAAATAGCCTACATGTCCATCAGTGGATGAGTGGATCAAGAAGATGTGTTTTATATATATATATATAT
>NC_043701.1:117783743-117858300 GCF_006229205.1 Suricata suricatta | reverse complement strand
ACCCCAATGTTCATAGCAGCAATGTCAACAATAGCCAAAACATGGAAATAGCCTACATGTCCATCAGTGGATGAGTGGATCAAGAAGATGTGTTTTATATATATATATATATATATATATATATATATATATATATATATACACACAATGGAGTACTACATAGCAATGAGAAAGAATGAATTCTGACCATTTGTAGGAAAGTGAATGGACCTTGAGGGTGTCATGCTAAGTGAAATAAGTCAGGCAGAGAAAGACAAATACCATATGTCTGCACTCATAGGTTTAACAGGAGAACAGGAAAAACCTAATGGAGGACCAGGGGGAGGGGAAGAGGGACAGAGAGTTGGGGAGAAAGAGGGATGCAAAACTTGAGAGACTATTGAATACTGAAAATGAACCGAGGGTTGAAGGGGAAGGGGGAGGGGGGAGAGAGGTGGTGGTGATGGAGGAGGGCACTTGTGGGGAAAAGCACTGGGTGTTATATGGAAACCAACTTGACAATAAACTATTAAAAAAAAGAATAGCATAAAAATGATTTAGAAGTTAATGTGAACTTACTGAGATTAAAAAATGAATCCTTTTTTTAAATTGTGAAAAAGGGCAAATTTTGGCAATGATTGATGGCAAATCTGAATATGCAAAAATATCTCTTAAAGTAAAAACTATTGAAATTAATACTAATGTAGTGAATTTAATTCAATAACCCTTGGCTGCCTATAAATTAAACATTAAAAAACGTTAGTAGACTTCCTACTATAGTTTCTAGGAATAGACATGACCAAATCATAATAGTGACAAAACTATAATGAATTTAAAATTTTTGTAATGTTTATTTTTGAGGTAGAGACAGAGTGCAGGCAAGGGAGTGGCAGAGAGAGAGGGAGATACAGAATCTGAAACAGGTTCCAGGCTCTGAACTGTCAGCACACAGCCCAATGTGTGGCTCAAACTCATGAACCATGAGATCATGACCTGAGCCAAGGTCAGACACTTAACAGACTGAGCCACCCGGGTGCCCCAATAAATTTTAACATAAAGTTAATGCAGTATAAGGTAATCTGGTATTCACTGTGTTTAAAATTTTATTTTATTCCTCAGTATTTGCTTAAAAGCTTATTATGATTTTATGTTACGTATAAATATTATTGCTGTCATTATGTAAGTAAATGACCCCTCAGAATGAATTACTTTTGCTTGCCCTTGCTTCTAGCAGCATGAAATTAACAGCCTTGCTCCTGAGACTATCACATTTCCTTGGAAAAAAAGTTTAAGCTAAATTGAGTTCATACTTACAGTTCTTTTATTTTTTTAAGTTTATTTATTTAGTTATTTTTAAAGAGAAAAATCGCATGCAGGGGTGGATCAGAAGGAGGGAGTAAGAATCCCAAGCAGGCTCTGCACTAAGCAGGGGCTGGAACCATGAACCATGAGATCATAACCTGAGCCAAAGTCAGTGCTCAACCAGCTGAGCCACTCAGGAGTCCCTATATTTACATTTCTTTTTTTTTAATTTTTTTAAAATTTTATTTGAGAGAGAGAGACAGTGAGAGTGGGGGAGGAGCAGAAAGAGAGAGAGAGAGAGAGAGAGAGAGAGAGAGAGAGAGAGAGAGAAAGAGAGAGAGAGAGAGAATCCAAGCAAGCCCTGTGATGCCCTCACAGAGCCTGACACAGGGTCCATGTCATGAACCCTGAGATCATGACCTGAGCCGAAATCAAGAGTCGGACAGTTAACTGACAGTCACCCAGGTGCCCCCTATATTTATATTTCTTATGCAAATAATCATCATTGCCTTTTCCTTGATCTTCCAGGAAACACTCTAAAGCTTATTTTTGGTTACATTTATTGCCTCTTGGCCCAGGGATTTCTGAAAATGGTAGAGATATAATAATGGGACATGGAAAATGAGTTATTTTATTAAGTTAATTATTTATTTTGAGAGAGAGGAGAGAAAGAGAGAGAGCAAGCGAGGGGCAGAGAGAGGGAATCCCAAGCAGGCTGCACACTATCAGTGCAGAGGTCAGTGCGGGGCTGGAACTCAGGAACTACCTGAGCCAAGATCAAAAGATCAGGCAGAACTGACTGAGCCCCCCCCGCCCCCCGCAAGCACCCCAGGAAAGAGTGTTTAGAACAAACTTGAGTCCCAATCTCACAGACTCCTATATGTTTCCGGAAGCCCCGAGAAGAATCCATCTACAGCGATGCCGGCATCCTTTCCACTTGCGTTTACTTGAAGGGCACATCCCATCTGTGCAAAGAGTCATAGGAATTATAACAACACGTGCTGCACCCTGCTCGCCGCCTTGTGCCCTGTGCCTCCACTTACTTCCTGCCTCATCCCTTCCAGTCTGCTGTCTCCATCTCCTCTGGCTTGGTGGGATGGCCACGCTCCTGGCCTGGCTCAGGGGAGATTCGTTCCACTCACTGTGCTCCTACCTGGATTGGCCTGCGCAGCTGTTCATGGAAATCCCTTCCTACTTTGCCGCCACCACAAGCAAGGTGCAGCCTCCTACTGAGCCCCTCAGGGGCCTGGGACACTGTGCCAGATAACCTGCTGGGACAAGTGGGAGAATCAGGGCCCTGGAGAGCGCCCCTGAAGCAAAAGTAATTTTCTTTCCAAGGCCGTGGCCTATTTAGTCAAGACCTATTAAAGGCAGTGCGATTTGTTATTTTGTAAAAGTGAAATTTTTAGCCCTTGTGTGGCATTCCATTATAGTGAAGATTACTTTTCAAGTAATTCTAGGTCACTGTGTCCTCAAATGCAGAAATTCAGTAATTTTCAAGAGCTTTCCAAAATGCATGTGTTTTATAAGATTGAAGGCGAATGAGAAAATTTTAAAGGATACAAAGCAAAAGAAAAAAGTGTCATTTTAATTTGCTCATGTTAGCATACATTTCTTATTTTGAGTAGAAATAAGATACACAAGTGCTACAGGGAAATTAAATAGGGTTTTAAAATGCTTTATGCCAAGACTTGGTGTTATGAGCTGTAGTATTAAAACTAGGGTCTAAAACATTTGCTAAATAAGATTTTTGGAGAAATATGGCTATTACAGTTAATGAAAAATATATTCCCTTTTAACTGGGGAATGTTATATTGGTTATTACTATTTTATTGTTTACTTTGTATCAAATTATTTTATTTTTATTATAAAATTTAAGTGTAGAAACACATGTTTCAAAAAGAAGCAAAGAGATGCCAGTGTTATTCACCATTGTGCACACAAGTTGTTTTTGTAAAGAGAACTCAGGATTTAGCCTTAGCCCCATTGTACTTCTGCTTTGGCCCTTAATCCAGTGTTATGATATGATTCTATTTGCCCTTTAGCAGCCATTTATATTTAAGGTTAGTTTGGGAATTTGCCTCAAATGAAAGTCTCCATCCATTTTGGTGGAAGGAACAATAAAGGCTTAGGTTTATAGTCTCTTTCTTCTAAGTGGATTATTATTATAATAATATTTGCTATGCTTTCCCCATAGCTATCATTTCTTAGTGAATTTCATCTTCAGGCCAAAATAATATATCTTCCCTTCCTCAACTGTCCATATTTTCTTACTCTGTCAGTAAAACAAATAAATTCTGTTTTCAAACAAGAACAAGACATCAATCTAATTCACTCTTTGACCTTCATGTTCCCCTTGGCTATATAGGATTTACTGTATCTAAGCAACCCGTCTCTACTCTTCCATCACTGGCAGAATGGTGCTGGAATATCGGGTAAAAATCAGAGCACAGAAAGATGTCCCCCAAAAGGAACAGAATCACTGACAGACTTTGAAGGTAGCAATTTACCAATTATCTTTTACATGTGAAACGCCAGAAAGTCTCTTCCTCCATCGGCTCTTATAATACTGAACAGGTGACATCTGATAGGTCAGTTCTGGACCCAACTCAGGTCGGTTCTGGATCCAACTCGTGCACAGAACTATGCATATGGAGGCTGTTCCTCACCACCTTTGAATAGATTGTCTGTACATATAAAACAGAAAAACTTGGATTTCTTTTATGGTATGTCACTTTGGCAAGTATGTTGTATGATTTATTTTAAATTAGTGGCTAAATATATTTGTGTGACACCTTATTCTGGTGCCACTGATTCACTTGAATATGCTGAAAGCTCACTACCCATAAACGTATAAACACACACATTTTCTTAGCTTAGCGAGTAGATGGGATGCTTTCCCCAATCGAAATACTAACAGATATCAATCCCGTTGTAACAGTAACAGAGTTTCTCTTATACTCCCAGTTGGGCTTACTTTGCCCAATTAAGAGTAATTCTATATTTCTGAAAAATAAAGGTAGTATTTCCTCTACTTCTGTTTTAGTTAAGGATCCTTATATCACCACTGGATTTGTGGCTTTTATGCCAGGTAACCTTTCTATTTAAAAAAAAAAAGTAATTCTCTTTCTATTACACTGCTGCCGTGAGACTCAGATGAAATAAAATATATGACAGACTGTAAAACTAGTCAGAAATGTGAATAATATTGACCTGACTGGGGTTTACAGTTAGCACCCTACCCTCTGTCCTCTGAATAATTCAGTAGAAAATGCCATGTGGGATGTGCCTTTAATTATTAACTCTGCATTAATATTAGTTGATTTTGTCCTAAAATTATATTTTAACTCTTTGACAAGGAAATCTTGTTTTACTTTTTTATTGCTCAAAAAAAGGATCAGTCCATCTGATTATAGACGCACCTATACATCTGATAGAAGTGTCTATCACAATGAGAGGGGAGAGAGGAGAGGGAGAGAGAGAATAAAAATGAAGAGAATAGAAAAGATCTTTATTGCAAGACAATTTGAGTATCAGGGATACATAGGTTTTGATCATGTACCTTTAAGGAACTTACATTTTAGTACAAATAGAAAATGGAAATTTAAATGAATATAATGAAGACACTGCTATGTACCATGAAGAACATGACAAATAGTTATATGATGAATGGGAATAAATGAAGGAATTTTCATAGGTAGAGCAGTCAGGGAGGGCTTCTCTGAGCAAGGGACTTTGAGACCTGACTTGTGAAGTAGAAGGCTAAAGAGATAGCAGATGCAAAACCCTGGGAATGGAACTGTTTGACTTAGCTTAATAAGAAAAAATAAAACTTGTAAAAAACTCCTGTGTAACTTACTGCTTCAGGGACACCTTATTCTCCATGCTTCGCTTCCTTGTGCTTTGATGGATGATAGGATGCATTCATTCTGGTTTGTGTGCACCGCTTAGGTTAATTACATCTGCCAGGGGCCAGTAAGAGAAACAGAGCCCATGGCGTCTAGTTAAACAGAAGGGATTTGATGCAGGGAACTGGTTAGCAGAGACACAGAAGAGGGCAAATGACTCAGGAAGAACGATGGCAGGAAGAGTCTGATAGAAGCCCTTCTCCCTGGGTGCCCATTCAGGAATTCTACCACCATCTGCTGCATGTCTCTCTCGGCACCTACTGGATATTTAAAAAAATTAACAAAGGAAGAAAATATTAGTTACAATTTAGTTACAATTGAGGAATCTGCTCCAAGGGAGACAATTGAGGAAATTTTTTATTATGTATTTCTAATTTTTTAACATACATTTATTTTTGAGAGACAGATTGTGAGCAGGGGAGGGACAGAGAGGGAGAGAGTGAGAGAGAGACACGGATTCCGAAGCAGGATCTAGGCTCTCAGATGTCAGCACAGAGCCAAACATGGGGCTTGAACCCACAAACCATGAGATAATGACCTGAGCCAAAGTCGGACACTCAACTGACTGAGCCACCCAGGTGCCCCTGTGGAGGAAATTGTAAGAACAGATAATGTAAAATTCAGTCAGATTTTCATTCAGGTGTGAAGCAACTGGAATTCTCACAGCTGCAAGGACTCACGCATTCTTACTGAAAAAATACTCAGGGACCCGTGTTAGTTGACTAACGGTTGAATAAAAATAAGGAATTTGAGGGCGCCTGGGTGGCTCAGTCAGTTGAGCATCCAACTTTGGCTCGGGTGATGATCTCATGGTTTGTGGGTTCAAGCCCCACATCGGGCTCTGTGCCGACAGCTAGCTCATAGCCTGGAGCCTGTCTTTGGATTCTGTCTCTGTCCCTTCCCTGCCGATGCTGTCTCTCTCTCTCTCTCTCTCTCTCTCTCTCTCTCTCTCAGAAATAAGTAAAACATTTTTTAAAAAATAATAAATAAATAATTTAAAAAGAACTAAACCATGATATAGATGTTTTCATATAGACAACTAATATAGACAAATTAGTACTTTTAAAACAGTGTAATAGAATATGATAGACACAGGATTATTTGATTTGGGGAAGAGATTAAATTTTCTGCTGATGTCCATTTAAGGCAGAGAAAGGTGAGAGCAAAGAGAGTGTTTACAACTGGTTTTACTTCAGTTACAAAAAGGAAAAAATAGTGAAAATTCCAGCCACAATCTGATGAATATTAAGCCCTTACTATTCAACTTGCTTGGTAGACTTGAGCATTAAATTTAAACGTTAGAACCATAATACCTGAAAATAAATAGAATTCAGCATTTATAGAACCTTCAGATGGTGACAACCTAAGCAGAAATAAAAAGAGAAAGAAGGATAAATGAATACATAAAAATGCCACGTTTCTAGATGTAAAAACAAGTAACATTAAAAGGCAAACAACACACTAAAAAAACGTGTAAGACTACTAACCAAGTGTTGATTTCTGTTCTCTGCACATATGCCATGGATATAAAAGTTTAAAATATCAAAAATTTTTAAAAAATAGGCAAAGTAAATTAACAGAAAAATCAGAGATAGATATATCATATAAATTATGCTAGGAGCCGAAGAAATGCAAAATTAAACCTTACACTTATTTAGCAATGCTCTATGTATATATCATCCACAGCATTCACAAAGATGTGCTGTTATAAATACTGAGGAGGAAATAAACCATCACAGTCTCTCTAGAAAGCCATCTGGCAGTTTGTACAAAGGAGACCAACATGTTCTCTTTCCTTGATCCAGAAATTCAGCATCCAGGAATCTAACCAGCAGGTAGAATTAAAGACACAAGGGTAACAAATCCAATATATGCAACTCAAGTGTACAACTCTAAAGCCTAATGTAAAACCCTAGTGGAGGTTGTATATTACTGCAAATTGTGTTTTTGATGCATATTTATTGGCTTAGAACAACGATTATGAAGTAGTGAGAGGAAAATAGTCAGCAGAATTTGGACATGCAAAGTGTTGAAACATGTGTGTACATAGGTTATAGATATGTGGGTGACAAATACTGATAGAAAATACCTCAATATGTTGGCAATAGGCTATCACTGGGTTGCAGCATTTAAAATACTTTTTCTTTGTATCTGTTTTTTTTAACTTTCTCTCTCTCTCTCTCTCTCTCTCTCTCTCTCTCTCTCTCTCTCCCTTTCTTCCTTTTTTCTTTCTTTCTTTAATTTACATCCAAGCTAGCATCTAGTATGATAATGATTCCAGATATAGAATCCAGTGGTTCATCCCCTACATATAACACCCAGTGCTCACCCCACAAGTGTGTTTCTTATTGCCCCTCATTGATTCAGCCCATCCCCCTGAACCACAACCCCTCCAAACCTCAGTTGGTTTCTGTATTTAAGAGTCTTTTATGTTTTTTCCTACTCCTTATTTTTATAATGTTTTTGTTTCCTTTTTTGATGTTCATCTGTTTTGTATCCTAAACTCCATATATCAGAGAAGTCATAAGATATTTGTCTTTCTCTGACTAATTATGCTTAGCATAATACCCTCTAGTTGCGTCCATGTAGTTGGGTGGCAAGATTTCATTCTTTTTGAATGCTAATACTCCATTGTATATATAGATACAGTCCACTGATAGACATTTGGGCTCTTTTCATACTTTGGCGATTGTCAATAGTGTTGTTATTATAAAAACAGCATACTTGTATCCCTTGAATATATACCTAGTAGTACAATTGCTGGGTTACAGAGTAGTTGTATTTTAAGCTTTTTGAAGAGCCTCCATACTGTTTTCCAGAGTGGCTGCACCAGTTTGCATTCCACCAGCAGTGCAAAATAGATCCTCCTTCTCAGCAACCTCACCAACATCTGTCATTGCCTGAGTTGTTAATTTTAGCCATTCTGACTGATGTAAGGTGGTATCTAATTGTGGTTTTAATTTTTCTTTCTCTGATGATGAGTGATGTTTAGCATTTTTTCATGTGTCTGTTAGCCATCTAGATGTCTTCTTTGGAAAAGTGTCTATTCATGTCTCTTACCCATTTGTTCATTGGATTATTTGGTTTTTGGGTATTGAGTTTGATAAGTTCCATATAGAGTTTGGATACTAAACCCCTTAGGTCATTTGCAAATCTTTCCCCATTCTGTTGGTTGCCTTTTAGTTTTGCTGATTGTTTCCTTTGCTATGCAGAAGCTTTTTATCTTGATGAGGTCTCAATAGTTTATGTTTGCTTCGGTTTCCCTTGCCTCTGTAGACATATTGAGTAAGAAGTTGCTGTGGCCAAGGTCAAAGAGTCTATTGCCTCCTTTCTCCTCTAGGGTTTTGTTGGCTTCCTGTCTCATGTTTAGGTCTTTAATCAATTTGGGTTTATTTTGTGTATGGTGTAAGAAAGTGATCCAGGTTCATTTTTCTGCATGTTGCTGTTCAGTTTCCCCAGCACCATTTGCTGAGGAAACTTCCTTTATTTCATTGGATATTATTTTCTACTTTGTTATTTGGTATGACCAAATATTAGTTGGTCATACGTTTGTGGGTCCATTTCTGGGTGTGTGCAAATATCCTCAACAAGATATTAGCCAACCAGTTCAAACAACACATTAAAAGAATTATTCATCCTGACCAAGACAGATTTATACCTGGAGTGCAGAGCTGGTTCAATATCCACAAAGCATTTTGTTATCTCACATTAATAAAAGAAAGGACAAGAACCACATGATCCTCTCAATCAATGCAGAGAATGCATTTGATAAACTACCGTGTCCATTCCTGATAAAAAACCCTCAAGAAAATAGAGAAAGAAGGATCATGCCTCAAGATTTTAAAAGCCATATATGAAAGTCCCATGGCTAATATCTTCAATGGGGGAAAACTGAGAGCTTTCTCCCTAAGGTCAGGAACATAACAGGGATATCCACCCTCACCACTGTTATTAAGCCTAGAGTTGGAAGTCACAGCCTCAGTAATCAGACAACATAAAGGAATAAGAGGTGTCCAAATCAGCTAAGAGGAGGTCAGACTTACACTCTTCACAAACAACATGATACTCGATATGGAAAATCCAAAAGATTCCATCAAAAACAAAAACAAAAATAAAAATGCTAAAACTGATTCATGAATTCAGCAATGTTGCAAGATATAAAATCATAGCACAGAAATTGGTTGCATTTTTATACATTATATTTCTATAATGAAACAACAGAAAGAGAAATCAATGAATTGATCCCATTTACAATTGCACCAAAAACCATAAAATACTTAAGAATAAACCTAACCGAAGAGGTGAAAAATCTATATACTGAAAACTATAGAAATCTTATTAAAGAAACTGAAGAAGGCACAATAAATGGAAAAATATTCCATGCTCATGGATTGAATGAACAAATATTATTAAAATGTTGATACTACCCATAGCAATCTACATATTCAATGCAATCCCTGGCAAAATAACAGCAACATTCTTCTCAGTGCTGGAATAAACAATCCCAAGTTTGTATGGAAACAGAAAAGACCCTGAATAGCAAAGCAATACTGAAAAAGAAAACCAAAGCTGGAAGCATCACAATCCCAAACTTTAAGATGTATTACAAGTTGTACTCATCAAGACAGTATGAGACTGGGACAAAAACAGACACTCTGACCAATGGAACAGAATAGAGAACCCAGAAATGGCCCCACAAATGTTTTTCTTCGTATTTGTCCTTACAATATACTCCAGGATGATTTTTTCTTTGTCAACAAGACAAAAAAAATATTTTTTGCTATTTACCTATAGATGTCTTCCATGGCCAATGTGAAAATTGTGAAGTTTTATTTGAAATTTTCATGTGAAAATTAAGCTATACTGTTTTTAAGGCACTTTAATGACTCACCCCAAAATATTCCTAGGTTATCTATCAATCTACCATTGATTTATCTATCTACCTATTGATTGTGGGTTCTTTTAACTCTCTTATCCAGCATCCATCAGATATAACCATATCCTGTCTTTCTACCAGTCTCACCTCTGCTACATGGATCAAAAGTTACTTTATTCAAGCTCTGCATTCTTGAATTTGTCTGGTTCTTGTGATTTTGGATCTTTTACTCATAATACTTGAGCATGTGAGTTTTCTGTCAGAACCCTCTCTTAATATTTATCAATAGGTGTCTTTATTATATAATTCTAAATGATCCTGTGAGGTACTTTGAGTCCCTGTGACTGAGAGCTTCTCCCTAAGAACTTATTGATACATTAGAGAGTTATCACAAACTTTCTGTCATCAAAGGGCAGGGAATGATTTTATAAATTGGATGTAAAACTAATGTGTCTGAGTATATTTTCTGAAAAGAATTCACTGACGTTTCCATTTAATAATGTAAAATGTTTGTTATAGGTGAATATTCAACTCTGTGATACACTATCTTAAAAGTAAAGTATATTCAAGTATAGTCATTAGATAATTTGCTTTGCAGCCCTTAGATATAAAGTGTTGTCTAAAATCAAATAGTAATGATGAGCCCCCTTGATTTCCTCAAACATTTGATCAGTTATTCATTTCTAAATAAAACTTTCAAAATTTATGTCCCTGTTATGATTCAAGAAAAATATGCAAAATACGGTAAAATTAGCTTCCAGCTAGAAATGAAAAAAAATCCAGCTCTCTCTCTGCTTATAACTTGAAGCCAATTTTAATGCTAATATAATGCAATTAAAATAATAAAGTCATTTTAATAGTATGATCTCTAATGACTTCCAATACTAAGGATGACACTTACTGTTTTATTTATATACTGTCTTTCATGCATCCTCATACCAATTAGTGAAACGCAGATATTAACTTCATTCTGAAAATTATGATTCATATTCTAAACTATTAAACAACTTCTAAAAAAGTGCTATTGTTACTTATTTGCAAGCTTGGAATGTTTTAGTCTAAGATACAGGAGCTCACCATTCAATCTACTGGAATGTTTAACAGAAGGCCATCAAAGGCCATCTCTGTGAAGCACTTTGAACTCACATCTGTGTGTTCTGAGCCATTTTAGTGGCTAATTTATTCTTCCTTTTAGTTGTGTATAGTAAGTTTGTGTGCCCAAAGACCTTAGTGTATGAAAGTGGCTCATAAAGCATCAGTATGTGTATTTGGATGTCTTACAGGACCCTGGAGAGCAAGGCTAGGTCGATAACGCTCAAGAATACTTTAAATAATACAGAACTGAGAAGTCTCTTATTCAACAGTTCTTAGTGCCTGTGTGCCACATATGTTTCTGGTGCTATTGATACAACCTATCCCTGCTCTGAAGAAAGTTCTAGGCAACAAAATTTAGACACACAATTATCGTGATTGTTTGATAAATTTTTATTAGGAAGAGTGCAATATTCTCTGTGTAGAAATCCATAAAGGAAATTATCAACTATACCTCAGGTCAAAATATGTGGATAGGTAGAGGAAATAGACAAATAAAAATGAAAAGAGAAATGGATAAATGGAAAAATTAGAAACTTTCTTCAATAAGACAACATTAATAGGGTCTAAATGAAACCCATAGAGTGGGGTATAATATACTGTGATATATGGAAAGCCCTTATGAACCAGTAAAGCAATGTAGAAAAATAGACAAAAGACATGAACCAAAACTTCACAAAGGTCCAACATCTTAAACAGTTCAAATAATTCTGCAATAACAATACATACCTACTGGAACAGCTAAACTTTAAAACAGCTGGAATTGCCAACTGCTGGCAAAGCTGTGGACCACTCACAATAGAACATGAACTCACACAAGTTTAGAAGATGGCATGGCAGGGACCTAGGGACACAGGCGTGTCTGACAATTGTGTTCTTATATTTTGTACAAATGCATTCATGTGTAAGAAGACCTGCAGAAGGATATAGTGCTATGTGTCACAGCCTGCACTGGAAACAACCCAAACGCCATCAGCACTGTGAGAAGGAAACAAAGTTGGTGATGTCCGTCTAATGGAACACAGTACATTCATTAAAATGAGAGTGCAAAGATTATACATGATGTACTACTCCCACATGCATGCATAAGATGTAGGACATAATAAATGAACAAAGTCAGTAATTAAATGACATTGTATAATTATATTTGTATACAATTTCAAAAAACTAAAATTAATCTCTGATATTAGAAAGCAGGACATCTTAAGAATGGAAGGAGAAGTAGTGATTGGTAGAAAATATAGAGAATAAAGGGCTCCTGAAATAATGATGATGTTCTAGTTCTTAATGTCAGTGGCATTTAGAATTAAATACAACTTTGTGATTTCATCAGGCTATGAATTTATGGTTTATAAAAGTCTGTCATTGGGGCGCCTGGGCAGCTCAGTCGATTAAGTGGTTAAGCGGCCAACTTCAGCTCAGGTCATGATCTCAAGTTTCGTGAGTTGGAGCCCTGCGTCAGGCTCTGTGCTGACAGCTCAGAGCCTGGAGCCTGCTTCAGATTCTGTGTGTCCCTCTCTCTGCCCCTACCCCGCTCATGCTCTGTCTCTCTGTCTCTCAAATATAAATAAACATTAAATTTTTTAAAGTCTAAAGTCTTACTAGTTAGTAAGAAGTCATATACAGCTCTTCTGTACAAAGCTTATTTTTAAAAAGCAAGTTGTATATTGTTGCAACAAATAATCCTTGTAAACACATGAGCCTATGTTTCATTATTTATGTAAACTAAATAGCTTAAACTATGTCTCTTAGGTCTAAGCAAATAAACAAATTTCAAAGGCAAAGGCTCAAAGAGATATTTTATAACCAAGGGAAGTATTAGTAGTATAGGTCAAATATGCAATTGCAAAGATGTTCAAATGTACAGTTGGAATACAGAAGTCCATTACAGAATATACAGTAAACATAGAACTCAGAAACTTTTACAGAGATGTGTTAGAATAAAACAAGAGTATAAAATTGGAATAGTCATGAAGTTTGTTCATGAAAATGATTTAAAAAGTATCTGTGTTAGCTCTCAGAGAGGTGTTTTTTTTTGTTTGTTTGTTTTCTTTAATAAGTTACATAAAGTTCCAGTGATCAGACAGAAGTTGACATTCTCATGAGTCAGTGCCAACTGAAGATTTTATGTGTATCTTTGCTGTTAAAGCAAAAAATATATAGTTTTTACTATTTTAACATAATTGCGGGGTGCCTGGGTGGCTCAGTCGGTTAAGCCTCCGGCTTCGGCTCAGGTCATGATCTCACAGTTCGTGGGTTCAAGCCCCGCGTAGGGCTCTGTGCTGACAGCTAGCTCAGAGCCTGGAGCCTATTTCGGATTCTGTGTCTCCCTCTCTCTGACCCTCCCTTGCTTGTGTTTTCTCTCTCTGACTCTCAACAATAAAATAAAAAACATTAAAAAAACACAGTTGCTTTCTAAATACTGTATCATTATTGACAAAAATATAGACTGCATATGTAAACAATGATGAGTAGTATTCTATAAATAGAAGGGTGAACATTTGAAACATGCAAAATGAAGAATTATAATAATTAATGATGCCTAGGTGGCTCAGTCAGTTAAGCATCCAACTTTGGCTCAGGTCATTCATGATCTCATAGTTTGTGTGTTTGAGCCCCACATTAGACTTTGTGCTGACAACTCAGAGCCTGGAGCCTTTTTCATACTCTGTGTCTCCCTCTCTTTCCCTCCCCCACTCATTCTCAGTCTCTCTCTCTGTCTCTCTCTCACACAACTAAAATAAATGTTTATTTTTTTTAAAAAGTAATTATAATAGTTAAGCATACAAGTTTGAGTCTTATGCCAGAGACACATGTGGTGCTATGAGCTCAGTTTACCTTTGAAGGTTGCTTCTTATTGTATCCTTTCTTAGGTTTTCCACTGTAACAGGGCAAGGCTTTCTACAGATCACTCTTGAAGATTGCTATAATGTCTTCATTTATTTTCAAGTACATTTGTGGGTTCAGTGTCCTATTATGTGTTTGTTACTCATATGAAGATATCACTAGAAGGCAGAGTTGAAGAGTATTTAAGAATTTAAGCAATGTTTGGTTGGAAGCCTAACTAATCAACTTGCTAAATGTTAAATGCAGGCTTCTGTTTTCAAAACTCACTATCCTGTTGACTTGTATGTTAAATCATACTTCTGTTTCCACTGATGAAATGAAAATTATTTAAGATGTAAGGATTGGTTAAAATTATTTATTGGCAGCCTACCCATGCAGGAAACAGATTTAGGAATCAGATGAGTTATGTGCCTCTTTAACTTTAGGGTTGATATAGGCTGAATCTTATAGTCCTGCAGACCATAACTGTGTTTGACACTAGTTAAATAGGTGAAAGTGTCGTTCCTTGGAAATCTCAGTGTTTCCCTTGAATGGATTTTTTATGCAAGGTAATAGTTTGAACACCTAAAAGAACAAAAAGATGGGCTTCATTAAATCTACAGAACAGTTTTTTCAATCTTCTATGACTGCTAATACATTTATTTTTTATGTGTATAAATAGGTACAGATATATCTACACATAGACAAACAATAAGCATTCTGACTAAAACTTGCTTTCATTCTCGTGTTGAAGTTGTAGAAGGAATAACTAACCCTCACTTAACTCAACAGTCCAATTGACCCCTGTTATTTTCTCAAAAATAATTCATCAGTTGAACATGAAAACATTGTCTTAGATATAGTGAAAAGACAAGGCACCACTCCAGAAAAGCTAACTGTGTCCCTAGTAGAGTAATCTTGGGTTTTATAACCATAGAATCATGCAGCAGTTCTACCGGAGACAAACTTTTTGTTATTGTTTAATAGTTTCTATGATTATCTTCACAACATGAATATCTTTACATAGACTTACTTCATTTTAAGGATGAATCAGCATCACTAAATATGTCAGGGAATTTAATTCTAGGGACTCAAGGAGCAGGGAGTATGAGTTCTCTCTTCTGTGCCCTTTTGACATGTGCACACCAGTGTGACCAGAATTCAGGAGAAGTGACTTCTTCTCAAAAGCAAATAAGGCTGCAGAGAAGACAGATTTGCTTTAGGGGCAGGGCACCCAAGAGCTGGAAAGCCATCTCCTGGAATTCAACTTGATAAAGCAAATACGTTCTAAATTGTTCCTCACTAGGTGGCGGGATATGAGGATTTTTGTATGCACCAGCCAACAGAGTTTTCTGTGAAGAGTAATTGAGCAATTACCACAATTATACCATCATAGAAGAACCTTGTAATGCTTTCATTACGGGTACCCAAGCCTACTTATATCATGCGTGAATTTCCAATTTCTTCAGCATAATTCTTCTTCTCTAATCCAATGGTAAAATTAGAAGCTAAAAGAAATAAGGGGGCAGGAGAGAAATAAGGAGCAGTAGCTACTATATATTTGAAGAGGATGGTTCTTCAAAAGAAATGCATCTCCTAGTTTTTTGCCTTTTCACAAGGCCTGGGGAGGCTGCTCTAGCAGTAGTCACCATGGGGCACTTTGCTTCAGGCCAGTTGAGAGTAGTGATCTCCTACTAGGTTGGAAAATTCTGGAGATTACAAGTTGACAAAATGTATTTAGTGAGTAGATATCATTTGCCAAATCTTGTAAATAATTACATGGTTTTCCCCCATAAAATTCTTTCTTCTTCTAAGGAATAGTTTCTCTCTGGGGTTTCTTGCTTATTCCTGTCTCCTTCCAGGGGCTGGCTGCCTCTCATATAGAGATTTGTGGGGAGAGAGAAGTTCAAAAACTGGTGCATGTTATTATGTTGTTTCTTCTAATGAATGCATATTTTGTTTTCCAACTCTGGCTTAAAAGCTACTTGTCTTTATGAGAAGTTGTATTAAATAGTGTAACAGTATTACCCTAAAGAAAGCACAATAAATATCCTTTAATGTTACATATACCAGGTTAAAAATTGTCAAGATTGAAAGACCCCAATCTACCTGGGAAGTAATCTTAGAAATAATATCTGAGAATTCACTCTTTTCACCTTTAAACCTGGATTTTCCAAACAACACATTAATGGCAGCATAAAAAAATTGTTTTTATTAAGCTGCTGGTCTTTGTAAGAAAAGACAAAAATCAGTTCTAAGAAGTTATATAAGATAATACTTCTCCCAAATTTCCAGAAACATATTGAAGACTTCACCAAGAGGGTTTATTTTATTTTATTCTAACTTGTACAATATACTAATTTATACTACTTGAAATAGTACGAAGTATGGAAACTACATGGTGAAACAGGACTGAATGGCTTTAAATGCATTTCATCCCACCTACCCTCACTTCCAGGCCCACACTCCTAAGACATCTACATTCTGATATTTCCATTTTCATTCTTCTGATTCTAAATAGCACATAATTCTAAATAGCACACTTGCTTCTTTTTATTTCTTTAGTTCTCACTATATATTTATTAATAACCAGCTACAAAAGATGAGGAATTTTATTAGCACTTTTCCTTCCAATTTGGTTTTGTTTACTGTGTTAGTTTTAGAGTTTTTCTTTTCGTATTGCTCATATAATTTTAAATAATATGGCTAAAACTCCATTTTTCATTCCAACAACTTGTACAAGAAGAGGATTTTAAACTACGTGACTCATCACCCACACTAACACCACATATATGTTGGTCACTTAGCAGACAAAGGCATTCATCAGAGAAATGATCTCACATTTAGCACTCTCCCAGAAGAGCTCAGGTTCAGTTGTTTTCTGTTTTGTTTTATTTTTGTTATTTAATTCTAGGTAACTTATTTCAAAAAGCAGGGATGTAGGATCCCTCAGTGTGTTTCCCTGGCTGTGGAAAGGAAGATGGGACTGCAAAACCTCCTGAATTTGAATCCCCTTTGCAATGTCTGCTTAGAACCCTACTTAGGGAAAACCCACCACAGCTTTCTTGTTGAACCAGAACTGAAGTAGCTCAGCTGCTGCTGACTTTGGCTGATACAGTCAGGCTTCTTTGAAAAATGTCTAGGATGAGATATCAGTCCTTAACTCCTGCATTCACAGGCAGGGACTTTGAAGAGCTTCGGATGTCTTCAGTTTCAGGAGAAAAACAGGATTACAGAGGAAGTAAATTGGCTAGTGTGTGTGTGTGTGTGTGTGTGTGTGTGTGTGAGAGAGAGAGAGAGAGAGAGAGAGAGAGAGAGAGAGAACGAGAACTGGGGGGATGATAGAGCAGAACAGAGAACGAGGGACAGAAACGGAATGAGGGGAAGACTTTAGGAAGAGTGTTGTATTGTTGTAATGTGCTGTACTGTGTGAAAAGAACAACACCAAAAGAACAGTAGTCATCTTGATTTAATGGAGTGATTTTGATATTGATTTGACATTTTCATGGGTCTGAATCCACAGATAAAGAATAGAATAGAATATTAGAAAGTTATCCCTACAAGGAGCTGTTTGTTTTTAGGAAAATATTAATAACGTTTAGGCTACTGAATGCCCTTTAGAGATTATGAACTCTGCAGAACCCCTAAGATATGTGTGAGCTCCAAATATTTGGTTAATGATTATCTTTAATTATTGCAACTTCAATAATTTAATGTACTTTAGCAATATACTCTTGCTTAATATGACTTACCATAACTTAATCAAAATTAAGTATTACATATTACTGGTTAATATCCTTGCATTTCTTTTCAGCAGGTCACTACTATACATTTCTGCTGAGATTAGAAACTGCTGATTTTATATAAAAGTGTATGATATATTTCAAGGTTCTATCATTTGAAAAGAAATAATATAAAATGGCATTGCTGTTATTCCTGAGACTGTGAAGTCAGATATTGGAATTGATATTATTTCCCTTTAGAATTACTATGATATTTGGACTGAGGGTTGTAGAGACTTAAAGGAGTATTTCTCAAACTGTGTTCTAAGGGAATGTAAGAGTTCAAGGAGATGTTAATGGATGATTCTAGAAAATGTGCAAATACCACCTCCTTCTTAGGTGGTCATTATGCAAATTAGCACGAATGTCTCCTAAGAGAGCTGCAGGAAAGTGGATAGGCTTCTTCAAAGTTTTTTTGATATCCTGTGTCCCAAGCGTATCTGTGCAGAGTGCACATTTGTTGTTTCAGCTTACTTTTACACATTATGGTTGGTAATTCAGTACAGGGGCCAAGAAACCCCGTCCTACATACCATTTGTCATCGTAAATAACGTTTTATTGCTGGTAGCCATGCCCACTTGTTGAGGTTGTGTTACAGCACCAGAGTTGAGAAGCTGACCCAGAGACTGTCTGTGGAGCAAACCCCAAATATATTTCTGATCTGGTCCTGAACAGTGAAGTGCTTGCCAGTCCTGACTGTGGACCAAAACACTACTGGACATCAAATTGGGAAACACTAACTTAGAGAAATATATTATGATTTCAAACCATCTTCTTGCATACAATTATAAATTAAATATACAATCATTTACATGCATACATAATATATAATTCAACTGTATGAAATTTGCTTTTATTTCTATTCAGTTAAAGCATTGATTTTAGTTTTTTTATATTTTAATTAAGTGAAATTTTAAAGTATCAGTTAGGAAGAAAAAGAATGTGAATATTCTTACAAATCTTGTCTACAAAGATATAAAATTATATTTGATACCCTCATACCTATGATTTCATCATCTAGGAAAGACACAGATTTATTCATCTCTTTTTTCCTCACCTTCCTCTTAGGAGAAATTCCTGATGTTAACCTCTAAGAATGTAATTCCTATGACTTTTGCTTTTGACCCCAAAGATACATTGTTCCCTCTTCAAATTCAAAATTAACTAGTCTAATATCTTAAATAATAAATCCTGAAAGCTGAGTTTAACCACTAGTTCAGATGTTGTTTAGCTGTCCAGACTATAATATCTAATATCTGAGTGTCAATTCTCCATGATATGTTAATAATAAAGCTAAACTAAACTCTCTCATTTTTCTTTCAGGAAGACCTGAACCCCATCATCGTTAGCCCGCCCATCCAGGCTGCTGACCAGGACCGGAATATTCAGCCACCATCAGACAGGCCAGGCATCCTCTACTCCATCCTTGTTGGTTTGTATCTGCTAACATTTTGCACTCACTTATTATTCTAGAGTCATGGAGAAATAGTTGTCTCAAGTCAAAGGAAACACCTTGAATAACAAAGATGGTGTTCTTAGGAAGTATTATTTTTATGTAAAAATAAATTCAAAACTAGTGATTTTGGGGGTGCCTGGGTGGCCCAGTGAGTTAAGCAGCTGACTCTTATTTTCTGCTCAGGTCATGATCTCACTGTTGTGAGGTCAAGCCCTGTGTTGGATTCCACACTGAGTGTGGAACCTGCTTAAGAGTCTTTTTCTCCCTCTCCCTGTACCCCTCCCTGCTTGTGCTCTCTAGTGCTCCCAAAACAAAATAAAACCAATCAAACAAAACAAATTTTTTCCTCAGAATTACTTTTAGTGAAATGTGTTGAACAAAAACTGTAAAAATTTTATTGAAGAAGTGAAACAACTTTAAAAAATAGGATATTAATCTACATATTGATCATTTTCTCTGTTACCTCACAAAGAACTCTCTAAGAAAAATTTGAAAAAAAATCCATTGAAAATGTACAATTTGCTCAACTAGTATTTTACCATTGGTTGAATACAATTATGTAATTCTGAAATGATATGAGTGAATTAAATAAGGGCTTTGGGAACCATAAGGGAGAAGGATCATGAGTACCCAAAGGCACACAACACATTATACCCTTGGCTGATTTTTCCTTGAAAAGTTTCACAAGAGATCTTCTGGTTCATCCTTGTGCATATACTGATAATTACACCGAAGCAAAAATGATGAGAATGTGATTATGCCACTCTTTTCAAATTGCTTTTGTGAAAATATGAATGTTGATGCTTTGCATCGTTAATTGTGTCTAGAGACACAGAGGCATATGAGACAGATCAGACCTCTTCTAGTGAAGAAGGGATTGCTCTTGGAGTGGGCTTCAGATTGACTGTTCAGTGGAATTCAGCATTACCCTCAACTCCTTTCTATCCCTGAGTTTTCAGTCTGTGTGTGCACACATAAAAATACAACAGCCTCCAAGACACGAGACAGATTTCCAAATGTGATGCTATATCCTGCTTAGAAATGCTGTCTGTAAAGTAAATTCAAGAAATTCTGTTTCAAGCCCTTGGTCTCTAGAACTACACACATAACCCCATGGTAGAGATTAGATTATTAATTTTTAAAGGTTTTATGAACATAGGCATCAGTCTTTTACGTCTATAAGGGCCTGGGGCATTAGATCAAAAGAAATAGTCATTGTTCATTTCATCAACTGGGGGGTTGATAGTATGTCAGTCACGGTGCTATGTGATATTGATGCAAAGATGAGAAATAAAAGTTCGAGGTTGGAGAGGGGCAGGGTCTATGGCTGGAAGTATGTCAACAGATTAAATTAAAACACCTAGTTTTAAGCACTATAAAGAAGATATGAACCATGCATTACATGGGATCATGGAAGGAGAGTGTTAAGTATTTCTAAGAAAATTACTTTAGAAAGAGTTATTTCAGCAGAAGGATCGTGGTACCTAGGTAGAACATGGGAAGGGAAATACCTAGAAAGATGATTAGGCATGTGTAAAGTCCAAGGGATGAAATTTAAAGACAGTCTTGGAAAAGCATGCTTCCCAAGGTGAGCTGAAGTCCAGTGGTCTTCATGAGTTTCTTTCACTTTTAGAAATTATATTTATTCTTTCTTTTAATAAATGAACACCAACTCTGTGGAGGAAGACAGATTCCTCACTTTGTGGAGCTGGGGTTCCGGCAGAAGAAACAGGCAACAAGCAAGAAATGCATTTATGTATATGTTATAGAAGATAGAAAGTGGTCAGGCTGTAGGGAACATGGAACTGGAAGTAAAGAAGGAGTGTGGTCGTATACACTGCAGCATTAAATAGGATGAGCAGAGCACACCTCATTGAAAAGATGAGATCTGAGCAAAGTCTCACAGAAGCTGAAGCAGGTACCCATGTTGATGTCTGGGAGGATAGGCAGATATATAAGCTAGAATTCCCTGGTGGGTTTCAGAAGCATCAAGGAGGCCAGTAGCATTGGAGACCAGTGAGTGAGGGGAAGTAGAGAAAAGATGTGAGACACAAGAGGGCTCAGAACTCACAGAGTCATGTATGGTAGAAATCTACTTTGTCATTTTTGCTGAGTGAAATGAGAAGCCAATGTAGTAATGAGAGGAGAATAATGAATTGGTGTTCTGTATTATCAACCACCAATGTCATATGATGGATAGTCCTAAATAATAGACCTAGCCACTAGCACTAATTTTGTTTGCATTGCCAAGTTAAACAAAATGATATCATTTTATAGTATAGAGGGTGGGGTCTTAAACAGATAGCTTGAACTATATTCAAATCCTGACTGTAATACTTTTTAATCACATAATGCTAGGTGACTTACTCATCTCTCGGCCTCAGATTGCTCCTCTTTAAAATAGAATTTAGGGACACCTGGGTGACTCAGTTGGTAAAGTGTCCAACTTCAGCTCAGGTCATAATCTCGTGATTTGTGAGTTTGAGCCCAACATTGGGCTCTGTGCTCACACCTGAGAGCCTGGAGCCTGCTTTGGATTCTGTGTTTCCCTCTCTCACTGTCCCTCCCCTGCTCGCACTGTCTGTCTGTCTCTAAAAAATAAACATTAAATATAGAAATAAATAAATAACATGGAGTTCATAAAAACAGACCTTCTATAAAACGATTTTGAGGATTTGATTCAACATGGGTAAATATGTAACAATGCCTGGAAAAGAGCTAGTGCTCAATAAATATTAGTTCATGTTGCCATTACCATTAGGAAGAAAATTCTTGTATCCTAAGTTAGACAAGACTAGTAAGAATAGAAGCATACACACACACACATACAACAGGATTTCCATGACTCTAATTTTATGTACTTGGCAAGAACTCTTCATTTTCCTTAAGTCCACCCAAATAATCCTGGTTGCACATTCCTCAGAACTAGTTTTTTCAGTTACCATGTTGATGGCTCTTCACTGCTCTCGCACATTCTTGGTGGTCTATTTACAAACTGCAGGATACAAAGCTCAGGTGTACAGAAAGTTCATCCCAGGAGTGTTGCTGGTTCCTTCATTGGTCCTGTCATAACTATCGTCAATGGTGGAATTACTTCTACTACTGATCATCCCCAGCAACCTCACCCTACGTCACCTCATTCCGTTATTTCCTGTGAGGTGTCCACTGGCTTTCTCCACAGAAAAATGATACCATTATATCTGTGAAGGATGGGATTAGCAGGGATAGTCTCAGTGAAAGATATTCAGAGTCTAAGCAAGGTCAAAAACTCAAAAGAAAAAAAAAATTCCTCAAAATTGACTCCTGCCTTAAAATGGAAATTGTTTTATCCCCAAAAGGGTGACATTTTCAGGGGAATAAGTAAAACTCTGATAGTCAGCCCAACCAATGCCCCTTCCATGTTTTAGTATTAGGAGGATGAAATTTAGGTTTAAATTGGAATATTCGCTAAGGGACAAAACAACAATGATAACAACAACAAAAGCAACAATAAAATCTCAGTTGATTATGTGTAAAATAGAATTTTCTGGTAAACTAAAATTTTCGAAAAAACTGACATAAATTTAGATGAACTGAATTTTGATGGGGGGGCACTTATCGTTTCACAAACACTGTTATGTATTTAAGGAAGTCCTTCATTTGTCATCTTCAGTATCATAAAATCACAACGCACGTAATATTAGATTAACATTTCAGTACCTTAAGGACCAATTCCAGATGAAGTCATTGAAAATCATCAAGTAAAGACTTATAAAAATTTGTCTTTCCCTAAAAGCAATGAAAAACTAGTAGAAAAAAAGTGAAATCATAATTGTGGATCATTAATTCCTGAATTAACCAAGTTTTACAGCAACCCAGGGAACATCTACTCAAGAAAAACAGCTGGCTTTGGTGTTATTTATTTTTTTAGCTTAGTGGAATTTTTCATTTACTTGAGTCCCATTGCCTGCTAGCTAGTTCAGGAATACCATTAAATCCAACAACCTTGGGCCACCTGGGTGGCTCTGTTGGTCATAGCCAAACTCTTGGTTTTGGCTTAGGCCATGATCTCATGGTTCACGAGTTTGAGCCCCATGTTGGGCTCTGTGCTGACAGTGCAAAACCTGCTTGGGATTCTTTACACCTCACTCTCTGTCTCTTCCCTGCACACACACACATGCTCGCTCTCTCTCTTTTCCAAAATAAATAAATAAACTTAATAAAAATAACAACCTGCCTTCCCAAAGTATCTTGACAGTCACTCAAAAAAGCAGAACTGAATGGAGTGCTTTCAAAGCCTCACTTCCAAAATCATCCTATGACTTGGCTGGTGGTTCCTGGAAGAACCCATATCAAAGGCTAACTCAGATTTCACCCAGCACAAAAAAAAAACCTTATTTGAGGGGCAGTGAGGGGGAGTGGGGAAGGAGTGTGTCAAAAACAATTACAGGCAAGTGTTTTAATTTTGTTGCTGCCTGAAATGATAGACACAAATTGGAACAAGCAATTGGCTAACCAGTAAGTTTAAAAAGAAAACTAGGAATGATGTACACAGGGTCTTTAAACACTTTGGCATTTCTAGGACTCTTGGAAGGACAACAGTAAGAACAGTACTGTGTGCATTTTCAGAAAACACCTGAGAAAGCCTTCATCTCTGGCTTACTTTGGGTTTCTGCAAAAGCAGAAAGCAAAGGCTCGGATGGAGTTCTAAACAGCAGGATTGAGGACCAACAGTGTGATCTAAAATGAACAAAGTGCTCCTTAACAAAGACCAGGAGGCTTATTCTCTCCAAGTATGTAAAAAGATCTCCACCCAGTCATTAACTAAACACTAAACTGTGTACAGATTTCAGTGGCCCCACATGGCCAAGAAGCAAATTTTAGAGTTATTGGTTCAGAAAGCATTAGTTGAGAAAACAAATGAGCACAAGTAAAACAAACACCATCTTCAACAGACCTGGGGAATGGAGAAATCTGATATTCAGTGTTGTCACATAATACTGTTTGAAATAACCAGTTTTTGAGAGATTGTATGAGATTGGAATGAAACAGGAAAGAATGGCTGATACACAGGGAAAATAAAGCAACAAAAGTTTTTCTGAGGAAGTCTAGGCATTGGACTTACAAAGAATTTCAACTGAGTATTTCAAATATGTTCAAAGAGCTAAAGAAAACCATGTATAAAGAATTAAATTAATATATAGCAATATCTCACCAATTAGAGAATATTACCAAAGAGACAGATATAAAAAGGAACCAAATAGAAATTTTGGAATTGAAAAATATAACAACTGAAATTTAAAAATTTACTAGCACAGCTTATTATTATTAGAAGATTCAAGCAGGGAGAAGAAAGAATCAGCAAATTTGAAAGGAGATCAGTTAAACTGATCAAATCTGAGAAGCAAGAAGAGAAAAAGGAGTGAAGAAATGTGAAGAAGGAAGCCTGAGACACTGGTAGGATACTATTCAGTATACCAACGTATGTGTAACAGGAGTCCCAGGAAAGAAGAGAAAGGGGTAGAAAGATATATGAATATAAATCATTAAAAGCACCCTACATTTTAGGAAAACAATCCATACATTCAAGAAACTCAGCAATGTTTCAAAAACTATACACAAATAAATCAAGACACATCTCAATCAAATTATCAAATAGCACAGACTAAGAAAGATTTTTAAAGTAACAAAAAGGTGCATTTTCATGGATATTAAATCTCAGTAAAATTATTACATGATATAGCATCAGAAATCGTGGATACATGATGAGGCACCTGGGTAGCTAAGTTGTTAGGCATCTGACTTCAGCTCAGGTCATGATCTCATGGTTTGGGGGATCAAGCCCCGCATTGGCTTTGTGCTGACAGCTCAGAGCCTGGAGTCTGCTTAAGATTCTGTGTCTCCCTCACTCTCTGCCCCTCCCCCACTCATGCTTTCTCTCTCACTCTCTCTCTCTCTCTCTCAAAAATGAATAAATGTTGAAAATTTTTTTAAATAATAAAAATAAAAGATGTAGAGTGGCTGAATGGATAAAAGGAAAAAAGTCAACAATATGCGTCCAATGAGAGACTCACTTAAGCTTTAGGGCAATCATGGCCTGAAAGTGAAGGGATGGAGAGATATTTCTTACATATGTAAATCGGCAGAGAGCAGGGGCAGCAATCCTTCTATCAAATGGATTAAAGTTTAAGTCAAAAGCTCTAACAAGAGATAAAAAGGCACATTTTCATGACTGTCCCCACATCATCATTAACAAAGATATGATAGAATATGTTTAATTCTAATAATACAAGAAGGGCTACTAACTTTTAGTTTATATCAGCAGCTTATGATACTAGTATTTTGTAATGCTGGATGCTCAAAAAAGAGCATCTAGTGTATGACAAATAATATGTATTAAATGTAACATGTAAATAAGCACTACATACCAAAATATAAATAAAATATATAATTAATAGCTACTCTCCCTTATTATTCAAAGTTAGTGTCATAATTATGATTATATTATGAATATTCTAGCAACTGAAGACTTGGTGTAACACACTGGTTAAGAAAGGCCACACCATGGGAACCTGGATGGTCAGTCAGTTGAGCCTTTGATTTCTGCTCAGGTCATAATCTTTTGGTCCATGGGTTCAAGCCTCATGTCAGGCTCTGTGCTAACAACTCAGAGCCTGGATGCCACTTCAGATTCTGTGTCTCCCTCTCTCTACCCTTTCCCCATTTAGACTCTGTCTCTGTCTCACAAATAAATGTAGATTTAAAAAAAATTAATAAAAAAAAAGAATGGCAACATCAGGGGCTCTTGGGTGGCGCAGTCAGTTAAGCATCTCACTCTTGGTTTTGGCTCAGGTCACAGTTGCATGGTTTGTGAGATGGAGCCCCACATTGGGATCTGTGCTGACATTGTGGAGTCTGCTTGGGATTTTCTCTCTCCCTCTCTCTCTCTCTCTCTGCCCCTCCCCCACTCACACACATGTGTGTTCTCTCTCTCTTTCAAAATAAATAAATATTTTAGGGGGGAAAAAAGAATAGAAACACCAGACCCAGAAACATTGGGTTCAAATATTTTTACAAACACACATTAACTCTGAAAAGTATTAAATATTAGTATTTTTGTGCTCAAGCATATAGTATACACAGTTTGGAAAAGCCACAGGAAGATACAGATTTAAATATGTATTTTAAGATGAAAACACAATGACAATATGCCCTGGGCCCTCAAATCCTTCCTCTGTATATTTCCGATTTCACAAATACTAGGGAGAGTCCCGAATTTTCATTTATCTTCTTTTACTTTTCTTCTTTTGTTTTATTTTCCCAGTGCTACGTACCTTATAACTGCATTCTTTTTTTTTTTACATGTTGACCTTTCAAACATTAAGTAACTGCACACATAGTCTATTAGTTCCATTCCCTCAGGCCTTTCTATTTTCCAGGATTTTGATTCTAATTCTAAATAGCCTGCACCAATTCAGAAATGTTCTTCTTTTCCTTTCTGGATTTTTGGGTTATTTTTCTCTATTATCAGGAACTTATTCCTAGCTAATAAGCTGGAATATTGTGAAGTATTATGATGTAGGCATGAGTGAGAAGCTTGATGTTGTGGCACACATTATTGGAAGATGTTTCTCCTACTATACAGATCATATTACTGAGTATCAGCATTGTTCATATTTTTATGGCTTCCCCTGGAAATTGTTTCAGAGAACTCTCCATTTCCAAAAACATTGAACTTCTTGCCCTGACCCTATAAGGATCAATAGTGTAGAATAATAAGACACAAATACTGGAGCTCACAAAAATATCTGCTAAAAATGAGAGCATTGATTGAATCCAAAGATAAGCCTGTTATCTAGAGTGATGGGGCAGGTGTGGGTATATATTAGTAAAGGTGCAACTTTAACAGCTTCACAAAAAACCTCCAGAACAAAGTGGCTTAAATCAAATAGAAGTCTGTTTCTAACAGCCCAGAAGCTATGGCCCTGGGTTTGCAGGAAGGCTTTATAATTCTTAATACTTGGTTTGCTGTGTTGCTCTGGTTATTAACACAGTGCAGCCAGTGGAGAAAACGGTAAAGTTCAGGGCAAGAAACTTTGTGGAAGTGAACCAAAATTCATCAAAACATGAAAACAATGTGAGCTGAGGAAACAAGGGAAGCCGCGGTTAGTGCTTTCGTTGTCTGTTCTGGTGCAACAAACCACTCGAAACAATAGCGATCTAAAATGGCTGCAACTTGGTACCCTTCTATTTCGGTGGGTTGGTTGGGAAGTTCTTTTGTTTCACATGGTGTAGTTGAGGCTACTCAAATGTGTACATTCAGCTGGGAGCTAGACACGGATACGGACATCCAGTGTGGTTACTCCCCTTTCCTCTACTGAAATTCACAAGGTAATCAGTTTTCTTACAGCTGGGTCCCCAGACTGGAATGGCATTATTTCTACTATCATCCATTGGTCAAATCAAGAGTGAGTCTAACTCCTATTGAAGAAGAGGGGGGCATCTGGGTGGCTCAGTTAAGGGTCAGACTTCAGCTCTCAGGTCATGATCTTGAGATTTGTGAGTTTGAGTCCCACATTGAGCTCACTGCTGACAACTCAGAACCTGGAACCTGCTTGGGATTCTGTGTCTCGCTCTCTTTCTGCCCCCCCATGTTCATGTTCTGTCTCTCAACAATAAATAAATGTTAAAAAAATTAATTATAAAAAGAGGGAAAATACTGGGGTGCCTGGGTGGCTCAGTCAGTTAAGCATCAGATTCTTGATTTCGGCTCAAGTCATCATCTCACTGTTCATGAGATCAAGCCCCACATCAGGATCCTGGCTGATAGCATAGAGCCTGCTTGGGATTCTCTCTCTGTCTGTCCCTGCCCCATTCATGCTCTCTGTCCCTCTCTCTCAAAATAAATTTAAAAAAAATTAAAACACAAAGAAGAGGGAAAATAGACTGCTCTTGGTAGGAACCACAGAATTTGTAGCTGTCTCTGATCTGCTTCAGGTCATGTGTGTGTGTGTTAGATTAAAATACTTACAAGTTGGATTAAGAAGTAACTTTCTCATTCCTTGTCCCATGAGTTAAAAATAAGTTGAGTAAGCCCTGTACTATTTAAAAAATGTGCATTATCATTAGTTGATACTTCAATGCTCAACAGTTGCATAGAGCACTGATTATTATTAATTATGTTGGATGTAACTCCACATCAAGTATTTCTTTTTTAAATTTTTAACATTTATTTATTTTTGAGATACAGAGAAAGACAGATTATGAGCAGGGGAGGGACAGAGAGAGAGGGAGACACAGAATCAGAAGCAGGTTCCAGGGTCTGTGTTGACAGCTCAGGGTCTGACATGGGGCTCAAACCCACAAACTGTAATATCATGACCCGAGCTGAAGTCAGATGCTCAACTGACTGAGCCACCCAGATGCCCCCACATCAAGTATTTCTAAGAGTTGTTTAAAAATTATCAGCCTGGGGGTGTCTGGGTGGCTCAATTGGTTAAGACTACAATTCTTGATTTCAGCTCAGGTTATGATCTTGTGTTTTGTGAGTTCGAGCCTTGTGTCGGGCTCTGCCCTGATGGTACAGAACCTGCTTGGTATTCTCTCTTTCTTCCTCTCTTTTTGCCCCTTATGTGCTCATGTGTGTGCTCGTGCGCTCTCTCTCTCTCTCAAAATAAATAAACATTTAAAAAATTATCAGGCTGAGTTGATCTGCTTGGATCTTCAGGATGTGACCTGCTAGCATGATTGATTTAGTTCTTGTACTAGGAGCATGGGGGTGAGCCTCCTTTCCCTCCCTGGTGTTCACTTTTGCATGCATCATTAGTGTTCATTTTCATCTCAGGTTCACTTGAAGAAATATTTCTCAGCCATTTATTCATTTGTGTGAGTATGTGTTTGGTGAAAACCAAACCCTACAAAACATAGGTCACTTTAGCCAGATACAAACCAAAGCCCATTGCGTTGTGCTGAAGGCAGACAGACAGGGGAGGGTGCTTCTGTCCTCCTGTCTACTCTGCATAGTCTCCATGCCTCCCTCAAGACCCTTTGAGGGTGTCCCTACACACATATCAAGAGAAAGTGTTACCATGAATATTAAATATTTGTATTACTTTTGGACAAAAGAAATTTGAAATTACAGTTTTAATATTGGTGGTGGTTATATGGATCTATACAATTCTCCAAAAACATCGAAGCTTATCTATGCATTTAATTGTATGTAAATTGCGCCACTAACACACCTTGGGCAGCACCGCAGTAAACAATAGATTAAATCTTGTCTAGATAACCGGGAGATAAAAGTGGCATTTTTGCATGTTTACCCTAGTTAGTATAAATGCATGGCAAGTCAGAAGGTTGAGGAAGCTATCAGAGCAGCACGTGCATGAGAGGGCAAGGCTTTAGATGAGGTAGCAGAGTAGGACTACAGAAAAACACAGGACAAGAGAACGGTGAGGGCACAGGCAGGGAAGATCACATGGACAACACGTGAAGAGTCATAAGATAGGAATTTGGAGAGTCGCATCTGCATAGTCAGAAAACTGGTGGTATCAGCAAAAATTCAGTTTGTGTTTTTATACTTCTTTTCATGTTTAAATAACAGGTACGGGCATTTCATGTGCCATAACACGGTGGTTCTCAAATTTTAGAGAATTTCCAAGGTGTGTATTTCTGACATTGCTTTTCAGAGACTCTGATTCAGCAAGACAGGATGGGATCTTGACCTTTCTCAAACAAGTAGACCAAGATCTATACTTTTAGAAGCACTGCTGTAAAAATGCATCAGGAAAATAACCTAGGAAAATCATTGTAGTATTTTCCTAAATTGAGAAATTGGCTACTAATGGAGTAACTTTGGTTTTCTTGAGAGACAAGTAAAAGCAAATTTGAGGTTTTATTTTTTTGAGGGGGGGATGAATTACAGAGTTTCTGGCACTGTTTTAGAACAGGAAAAAAGAGTGTATTCTTTGTCAGAAATAGCTTAACAAGGAGATTGCAAAGGGAATGGGTAGACCTGAAGAGATCTGGAAGATGTAAGAGTAGGACAGAGGGAGTTCACTGTTTTCAGTTAGAATGGTCAAAGATGCACAGGGAAACCGGGACAGCTGGGAGGCAAATGACAAATTTAATACTAACAGTGGAGAATGGCAAGAAATTAGAGGCCATATCTATTGCCTGGGCATCAATCTAGGAATAATATGATACAAAAAGAAATGTGCTTGAAGGCATAGATGAAAACATGGTTGAAATTATTGTTCTATAATAATTCTATAGTTCTATAACTAGGGTCACAGGTGAATTTAATATCAAGAGAATGGAATTTTAATACAATTAACCCCAAGATTACAATCAAGACAAAACTAAATGGAGATAACTCAGAGCTTTGGAAAGGTTTTGAAAGAAGGACCTATTTAAAATAATTGTTATTTATGTTTATAATGGAAAGGAGCAGTCCCTTCATTGTTGTTGTTATTGTTGTTTTAATGTGAGTATAGCTGACACACAATGTTGCATTACTTTCAAGTGTTGACACGTCTTCACATCATCATTCATAGCTGCCATCTGTCCTGTTACATCACTATTACCATGCCATTGACTTGGCTTCCTGATGCTCTGATTTTTATTCCCATGACTTCTGAATTCCATAAGTGGAGGCTGCATTTTTCTTCCCCTTCACCCATACACACCTTTCCCCTGGTAACCATCACTTTATTCTCTGTATTTATAGGTCTGATTGTTCTTTGAGTTTGTTTTTCTCATTTATTTTTAGATTCCACTTGTGAATGGAATCATATGGTATTTGTCTTTCTGAGTCTGACTCAGCCTAAGACCCTCTAAGTTCATTCCTATTGTCTCAAATGGCACAATCTCATCCCTTTTTTATGGCTGTGAATTATTCCATTGTATATATGTGTATATATATATGTATGTATATATATGTGTGTATGTATATAAATAATATATACTTATTTCTTTATCTATTGATGGACAACACTTAGGTTACTTCCTCAACTTGGCTATGTCTTGGCTATTGTAATTAATGCTGAAATAAACATACAGGTCCATATATCTTTTCAAGGTCCTATTTTTTTGTACCTGAATAAATACTCAGTATTGAAATTACTGGATCATGTAGTAGTTCCACTTTTAATTTTTTAAATATCCACACTGGTTTCAACAGTGTCTTCACCAGTGTGCATTGCCACCAAGAGTGCACAGGGGTTCCTTTTTCTCTACATCCTCACCAACACTTGTTGTTTCTTGTATTTCTTTACTTTAGACACTCTTTACATGTGAGGTGATATCTCATGGTGGTTTTGATTTGCATTTCCCTAATGATGAGCGATGTAGGGCATCTTTTCATGCGTCTGGTGGCCATCTGGATGTCTTCTTTGAGAAATGTTTGTTCATGTCTTCTGCTCATTTCTAATTGGAATATTTGTGTTTGTTAGTATTGAGTTCTAAAAGTTCTTTATATATTTTGGGTACTAATGCTTTATCAGATATTTTTTTCCTTTGTGTGCAGAAACTTTTTATTTTGATGTAGTCCCAATAGTTTATTTTTACTGTTGTTTCCTGGGCCTTAGGAGATATGCATAAGAAAAATTTTGTGATGGCTAATTCTGTAGAAATTACTGCCTGTGATCTCTTCAGAATTTTTATGGGCTCAGGACACATGTGTAGCCCTTTAATCCAATTTGAGTTCATTTTAATGAAATGTGTTAGAAAGTCATCCAGTTTTATTCTTTTACATGTAGTTGTCCAGTTCCCTAGTTTTGTTGTGTTGTATAATGTTGATTGATTTGTAAATACTGAACCATCCTTGCATCCCAGGAATAAACTCAACCAAACCATGGTGAATGATCTTTTCAATGTACTATTATATGTAATTTACTAATATTTTATTGGAGTTTATATCTATGATCAGGGATATTAGCCTGTAGTTATATGTTTTTGTGGTGTCTTTGCTGATTTTTGGTACTTGGTAATGCTGGCCTCATGGAATGTATTTGGAAGCTTTTATGTCTCTTCTATTTTTGGAATAGTTTGAGAAGAATAGGTATTAACTCTTATTTAAATGTCTTGTAGAATTAATTTGTGAATCCATTTAGTCCTGGACTTTAACTTTTTGTAGTTTTTGATTACTAATTCAATTTTGTTACTTGTAATTGTTCTGTTCAGATTCTTTATCAGTCTCATTCAGTTTTGGAAGATTATATGTTTCTAGGAATTTATCCATTTCTTTTAGGTGGTTCAGTTTGTTGGCCTGAGTTTTTTATAGTATCCTATCATGTATTTCTGTGGTGCCAATGCTTACTTCTCTTCCCTCATTTTTCATTTTAGTGTGTGGTGTGTGTGTGTGTGTGTGTGTGTGTGTGTGTGTGAGCATGCGCACACATGCGCGTGCATGTGTCTGTGTGTCTTTGTCCTTTCTGTTTATTTCTTGATGAGTCTGGCTAAAGGTTTGTCCCTTTTGTTTATCTTTTTAAAAAATAAACTCCTGGTTCCACGGATTTTTTTCTATTGTTTTTTTTAGTTTCTCCTCATTTATCTTTGCTCTGATATTTACTATTTATACTCAACATGGGCTTTCTTTTGTTTTCCAGTTTCTACAGGCATAAGATTAAATGTTTATTTGAATTTTTTTCTGATCTTGAAGTAGGCCTATATTGCTGTTAACTTCTCTCCTACAACTGATTTCACTGTATCCCGGATATTTGGTACCATTGAGTTTTCATTTTTATTTGCTTTCATTTTTTTTTAATCTCTTCATTGACTGCTTCATTGACCCATTGGTTGTTTAGTATCATGTTGTTGAGTCTTCACATGTTTGTGTTTCTTCCTTTTTTTCATGATTTATTTCTAGTTTCATAACATTATAGTTAGAAAAGATGCATGGTGTGATTTCAAGCTTCTTAAAACTATTTAGATATATCTTATGGCCTAATATGTGATCTATTCTGGATAATGTACCTTGTGCATTTGAAAACAATGTGCATTCTGTTGTTTCTAGATAGAATGTTCTTTTTATATCTGTTATGTCAATCTGGTCCAATGTGTCATTAAAAGACATTGTTTTCTTGATTTTCTGGATGATCTATACATTGATGTAAGTGAAGTGTTAGAGTCTCCTACTATCATTTTATTACTATCAATTTATCTCTTAATGTCCATTAATATCTGTTTTATACATTTAGGTGTTCCAGTGCTGAGTGTGTAGATATTGACAATTGTTTCCTCTTCTCAGATTTATACCTTTATGACTAGGTAGTGTCCTTCTTTGTCTCTTATTAGTCTTTTTTTAAAAGTCTAGTTTGTCAGATGTAATTATTGCTATCCTAGCTTTTTTTTTTCTTTCTTACATATTTTCATGGTGAATGTTTTTTTTCTTTCTCCTCACTTTCAGCCTTTAAGTATCTAAATCTGAGGTGGGTCTCTTACTGGCAGCATGTAGATGGGTTTTGTTTGTTTGTTTTATACATTCTGTCACCCTATGTCTTTTGGCTTTTGAACAGAGCATTTTGAACATTTACATTTAATGTAATTATGGATAGGATGTACTTATCAACATTTTAAAAATTTATTTTGTTTTTGGTTGTTTTTGTTTTTTTTTTAATTTGTTATTCTTTGTTTCTTTCTTCTTCTCTTGCTTTATTTGTGATCAATGAGTATCTATTATTATTCTTTGCCTTTCTTTCTCTTCATTTTTTATTATCTATGTAGGTTTGGAGTTGTTTCAATAAGGTTCATATGTAACATACAAAGTAATTAGTAGTCCATATTAATTTCATCATTCAAGTTCAAACATATTCTTAAGAGAAAAGAAAAAAAGAAAAGAAAGCAGAAAAAATCTCTTTTCCTCTTTCTCTTTTGTTTTTTTTTTTTACTCTTTTCTCTGCTATCACATTTTACATCTTTTTATTCATATTTTTTAATGTCTAATTGTGGGTATTTCTTTTCCACTTAAAGAAGTGGTCTTAACATTTTGTGTTAGGCTGGTTTAATGGTGATGAACTCTTGTATAATTTATTTGTCTGGAAAACTTTTATCTCTCTTTCAAATCTGAATGATAACTTTGCTGTGTATGCTTAGTTGTAGGGGTTTTTTTTTTTTCTTCTTTCAGCACTTTGAATATATCATGCCACTTCTTTCTGGCTTACAAGCTTTCTGCTAAAAATCTGCTAAAAACCTTGTAGGTTTTCACTCTAGGTACCATCTTTTTCCCTCTTACTGTTTTTAAGTTTATCTTTTACCTTTGACATTTTATTATGTGCTATGGTATAGATTTACTTAGGTCCATCTTGTTTGGAACTCCCTTTGCTTCTTAGACTTAGATGTCTATTTCCTTCCCTAGGTTATGAGATTTTCAATTATTATTCAAATAAAGATTCTGTATCTTTCTCTTGCTCTTCTTTTTCTGAGCTCACTATAATATGAATGTTTGTTCACTTGATGCTATCCAAGGGACTTCTTAATCTGTCCTCATATAAAAAAAAATCTTCTCCTTTTGTTGTTTTGCTTGTGTGCTTTTCATTAAATGGCTGACACAGTCTTCTTCCTCCTCTCATCTACTATTGATTCACTGTTGTGTGCACATGTGTGTGTGTGTGTGTGTGTTATTTTAGACATTGTATCTTCAAATCTAATTAGTACTTTTTAATATTTTCTGTCTCTTTATTGAAGGTCTCACTGAGTTATTCCATTTTTTTTTCTGCATCCAGTGAGTATCTTTATGATTATTACTTTAAATTCTTTATCAGGCATATTGCTTATCTCTGTTTCATTTAGGGTTGTGTTTTTTTCTTGTTATTTCTTTTGAAGCATTTTATTTTGCCTCTTCATGTTGTTTAACTTTCTGTTTGTGTTTCTATAGATTGGGAGAAATGGCTAATTGTCCTAAAGTTAAATAAGTGGTCTTGTGTATGGTGTTCCCTACCCAGACCACGTGTGCTTGAGGAATTTTGCTGGTTGTTTGGGGCTGTGGCTGGAAATGCTAGTTACACTTTTAAACCATGGCTTTTTACAGAAAGAATAAATGAAAAAAATAATAAAAGAAGAAAATAAAGAATGAGGGGGAAAAAGGAAGAAAAGAAAAAAAGCAAAAGGAAGAAACCAAAATAAAGCAACACAAATTTTAAAAAGTAAAAAACAATAAAGTATATTTATAAAAGTAAAAACAAATGTATTAAATGAACAAGGAAAAACCACAAAACCACAGCTTGTTTGCTGTGCTCAGCACTCCACAGTACTGGTGTAGATTTGTGGACCCTAGGTTCCCTGAGGACGCAAGCTCACCGTTGAGCTGGGTTCTGCTCCTGTCTGAGCTTTTAAGATTGAAGGGGAGAAAATTCTTCTTCAGTTCCCTGGCACGCTTAAACTGATTATTTTTTTCTGTGTCCCAGCAGGCAAGGGGCAGATGTGGCTTGCAGGTCCCAGGCTTGTTACAGTTGCCAGCTCTCTGTGACAATCTGACTTTCCAGTTATAGGATCAGCTCACACTAATCATGCAATCAGACCCCCTCGCTATAGCTTCCAGACCCTGTTGTGGTCTGGGCTTCTAAAGTGGAGGGAGTGAGAGCATTTCCAGAGTTCCTGGACCCTTTTAGACCCTAGCTTTGTTTTGTGTGCCCTGGTGTGACCAGGATTGTTGTGACTTCTGGAACCTGGGATCACTGAAATCACAAACTCACTGAGATGACTGGACCCACCTGTCATGGGGTCTGGACTTCACACCTGTTTAGGTTTTTAAGGTTGGGTGGGAATATGAACAATGTCATTCTCCAGTCCCTCTGACCTGGACGGCATTCTATGACTCCTCTGCTGCTTGGCGGAGTTCTCACAATATCTCTTCTGTATGCTAGTTCCTCTTTTAAACCACTGTTTTATTTCTGTGCACAAGGACAGAGGGTTCTGTTCCTGGTTCCTCAGCACTGTCCCTCTCCACTGCTGTTGGCAGCAGTCGCGGTGAGGAGGTCCTTCCTTATTGTTTCTCCATCTATCTTTTCTCTTGCTATTCTCTCTCTTTGGTGTTTCAGTAGCTGTTCAGCCAGCCCTTGGTTCTTCTTCAGGAGCAACTGCTCTAGTAATAGGTACAATTTGGTGTGCTCCATGGAGGAGGCGAGTTCAGGGTCTCCCTACATCACCATCTTGAACTGGAACCAAGAAACAACTTCTGTAGATGAATTAAGTATAGTTTTACTAAATGAAATGAATATCACATCTTCTAAATGAGGAAATTAAGTGAATCTATAGGATCCTTGAACTTAGACATGCACTTCCGTTCTTGGAAACCTTTTTATACATTAGTAATAGCCTGGCTTTTGCAAGATACTCAACATTCAGGGGTCACTTGAAGGTTTTCATTGAAAATCATCTGTAGATAAGTTGCATATCATAATTGCTTTTTGCTCTACTGAAGGAGAGGTCATAATGTTATTTAGCAGTAACATTTGACTGGGACTGATTATAAATTCTTACATGTCCACAATATAAAAACTTGGGAAATAGCCATAAATTTCCTTAAATTTCTATGGCAATCCAGTTTTCTTTGATAAGAACTCAATTTTTAACACTGAGAATAATAGAGTTAAGACACCACATTATTATTCATTTCATTCCTGACAAAATACAATGATAACTATCTTAGAATAACAACACTAACATGAAGAATATTATTACTACAAACAGTTTGTTCATTTGTCTTTGTTTTTGTTTTTATAATTTCAATTGTTCTTGAGCTACATTATACTGTGAAAGTTGTCTGGATGACCTTTTCTATTTGTAAAGGACCAACTGAATAAACTGAATAAACATTTAGATTTCTAAATTTAATTTTTATTTTTAAGCTGTTCTTATATTCAATGTCTTATAATGATATATAATATTCATATGGCTCTAAAATAAAAAATAGCAGTGTATACTTCTCTTTCTTAAAAGTTAGTATACTATATACATGTTTCTCCAAGTTGTTTTGTCACTTAATATAAATAAAGATAATTCTACAGTAATAGATAAAGATATTAATCATTCTTATTTACATTTCAATTATTATCCATTTGAGGATGTATCCACTCTTAATGTATATTTAGGTAACTACTTATTTTTAACTGTTAGAATGCAAAAATTTTCTTGAAGTGGGATTTCTGGATCAAAAATAAATGCTACTATGAATTTCTTCAATATATTAAATGTCATAAAATATACATAACACATAGGTTCCCATCTTAACCATTTCTAGGTATACAGTTAGTGGCATTAATTAAATTTTAAGGTTGTGTCTGCAATTCCTTTCCTTACTCTCCTCTTCCCCATGACCCCTGAAAATACACAATTCTACTTACTGTCTCTGTGATTGTGATTGTACCTTATATAAGTAGAATCATGTGGTATTTGTCTTTTTTATGAGAAGCTTATTTCATTTATCGTAGTGTCCTCAAGGTCTGGCATATGTCAGCTTTCCACTCTCCATTTATTTGTATCTTGGAATCTAAACTGAGTGTCTTGTAGACAGCATATAGTTAGGTCAGGCTTTTTTAACCTGTTTGGTCAATATCTGTCTTTGATTGGAGAGTTCAATTAATGTACATTTAATGTCATAACTGATAAAGAAGGACTTCTACCATTTTGGTATTAATTTTCTTCCATACCTCTTACAGTTTTCTCATCTTCATTTCCTTCAGCAATGTCTCCTTTTGTGTTTAGTTGATTTTTTGTAGTGTTTAAATTCAGTTTTTATTTTCTTTAGTGTATTTTCTATACCAGCTTATATTTAATAACATACAGAACTATTGGGTGCCTGGGTGGCTTAGTCAGTTGTATTTCAACCTCTCTAATAAACTTTTTATTTCAGGATTGTCCTTTTCAGTGACAGAATTTTTTTTATAGCTTCCTTTTAGATTATCTATCTCTCCTCCATTTTGTTAATACATACATTTCTTGACTTTCTCTACACCTATTTTTAGTTCTTTGAACATCTTTAAGAGAGTTGTTTCAACATATTTATCTAGTAAGTAATTAATCAGATGTTTTTCAGAGCAATTTCTATTGATTTGTTTTTCCTTCAAAGGGCCATACTATTCTGTTTTCATGTATACCTTGTGTTGTTGTTGTTATTGTTGTTGTTGAAAACTGGACATTTGAATCTAATAATTTGGCAATTCTGGAAATCAGAATTTTTCACTTTCCCAGAAATTACTGGTTTTTGTTTCTATTTTTGTTGAAGTGTGTGTGTGTGTGTGTGTGTGTGTGTGTGTGTGTGTGTTTTCTTTATTGTAGTCTGTCTCTATGCCGAGGACTAGTTTGAGTTGTAAACCTAAGGTCTTCTCAAGTAGTTTCTGAGCTATGACTACCCCTGGGTATACACAGTGGCTTGCTAATTTCCCTCCATATGTAGTTGCTTTGAGATGACCTAGTTTTTAATGCCTGGTTTCCAAAGGGAAATAAAGCGAAAAATGAAGAGGGTGAATTTCCAATCCCCTGGAAATTTCCTCAACCTAAGTGGAGGGGCTGAGAGCAAGAAGGGTGAATGTGACAACAATAGTCACCTGCACCTCTGTGATCATAAACAACAGCCACTCATCAGGGCACAGATCACTGATATTTAGAGTACATGGTCCTTTTTTCCCATAATTACTCCCAGCAGCAGTGTGCAAGGTGCTCTACAGGAATATGTCTCCTGACAGGCGATGGGGGGCAAGATGAGTAATTGCGACTGTGCTAAGAGTTGTCACTGATGTAAATTCACCATATTTTATTGTCCAAACCTTACTCCGGAAGTTGGAAAACTTAAACTCCAGAGTTCTGAAATAGTTATATCAGATCTTGCCAATTACTGTTTCATGATTCCTTATGTCATCCTCTCAGAATTCCGCAATACTCATATTATTCTCATGTATTATGCCAGATTTTCCATCATACATTTTGTGGCACTCTTTTAATAATACCAGAAATGCCTGAAAGTACATTTCTTTTCGCAGGCTCACCAATAGAGTATAGTGTCCACTTTGGATCATTGCTAATCTAACAAGTAACACATGGAATTTCAGTGTGGTTTTAATTTGAATTTTTCTTCTTCTTTATAAAGTTGAGCATCTTTGTATATGATCAAGAGTCATTTACCTTTCTCTTTCTGTGAACTCCTTTTATTCTCATCCGATCTTTTTTCAATGTACTGTTAATGTTTTTCATTCTTAATTTGTAAATCTACCTATGTTAGGAATTTGGGCATTTTATGTCTGTTGTGAATTGCAAATATTTTCCCTACTTTGTTCATTGTGTCTTGTCAAGCCATTTTGTAATGTCATCAAATTTGTCTTTCTCTTTCCTTATTGTTTCTTGATTCTGAGCCATAGTTAGGAGCCTACTCTCACATTATAGTAGAATTCGTTTGTGTTGTCATCTATTATGAGCACTTGTATTGTTTCATTGTTTATTATACATGAATATCCTCTCCATTTGGGGTTTATGTGAGTATAAAGAATGGATGCAATTTGATCATTTTCTGTATGAGTTTTCTATTTGATAAAAGCTAGTATTCAAAAATCCATTTTCCCCTACTGTTTTGAGATGACTCCCTTATCATATGCTAAATTGTCATGTGCAATTTGGACTATTTCTGGATTTCTAAGTCTATCTCCCTGGAAAAGTTTCTTTTATTTCCCCTTACATAGTGTCCCAGGAGAGTTTCTCTTCTTGTCTCTGTGTTGAAGCAAAGGAATAATAGAAATTAACCCATTTTTGGATACGTCTGGCTTCTGGCACCCTGATTTTGAATGCAAGCTCTATTTTCAATTGTCTCTTTGATTTGGACATGTTATTTACTATCTCAAAGCCCCCAAGTTCTTCTCTGTAAAATGGGAATGATTTTCCGACTTACTGAAAATTATTTACAGAATCATTTTGCACAAAGTAGCCATTAATAATTGGAAGCCATAGTTATTTTATTCTTACAGTTATTGTTTTGCCAAATGCCTACGTATACTCTATAGTTACATGATTTTACTTCTACTTTTTCTTCACTTGAAAAAAAAGAATATCACATTATACAAAGGAAGATAATGCACTTGAAGAAAATTTCTGCACGAAGAAATGTGCTTCAACTCACTAAATGCCTATATTTAAGAAATATCCTCTGTAGGCATTAAGAGTATCATCAATATATTTTGATTTAATATGATTGATGTAATTGGCTGGATCCTTGCTTCCGGAAAAATATTTGCCCAGCTGGAACAGAATATGTTCATTTTAATTTTCAAGCAGCTTGATATTTGGTACAAATTACTAGTCTTTGTTTATTGCAAGATATTGTGGAAGACCATGCAGACTGTAATTAAGATTTATGCACCATTAAAACACAATTGTATAATTCAAAATTTGCTCTCCCTACACTTAATACCTCTTTTCATGTGGTAAAGTTTCAAATTAATCAAAGAGCTTCTCCTAATAAAAGATATTTAGAAAACCATCCAAACCAGAAATATTTTCTTTCTTACTCATAAGCTAATTAATTATATACCACATTTTTGTCTCCTTTCCCTAGACTGCATAATTTTGGAAGTTAACTTACTAATGAAATTGTGATTTTGTTCCTCAGTTAATGAAGGAAAATAGATATTGCACACACACATATTACTTATTATTCTCAATTACGTGCTGAAATCTCCCTGTCTTTCAGGGACTCCGGAGGATTACCCACGATTTTTCCATATGCATCCCAGGACTGCAGAACTTAGTCTCCTGGAGCCTGTAAACAGAGATTTTCACCAGAAATTTGATTTGGTTATTAAGGTAAATTAAATTAATTTCTTATTACCTTGTGTTTATAAACTGCTAATTAAAGAAACTGATAATGGCTACTCTAGGCTCTTTTATGTTATAAAAATTAATCTGACAGCAATTAGCCAATTTTGTTGTTGTTGTTAAGAAAATGCAGTGTGGCCGCTTTAATGCATTGTGTTGCCTTCCTTTAAAAAAACTATTTACGGATGCCTGGGTGGCTCAGTTGGTTAGGTGTCTGACTTCCGCTCAGATCATGCTCTCAAAGTCTGTGAGTTCTCTCCCCACATCAGCTGTGCTGTCAGCTTGGAGCCTGGAGCCTGCTTCAGATTCTGTGTGTGAGTGTGTGTGTGTGTGTGTGTGTGTGTGTGTGTGTGTGTCTCTCTCTGCCCCTTAGCTGCTGATTCTCTGTCTCTCTGTCTCTTTCTCTCTCTCAAAAATAAATGAACATTAAAAAAATAAAATAAAATCGCTGTTTATATTATGATGTGAATCAAATACCAAGTATTTTTATATATAATAAATTTCTTTTTTTTCCTCCTTTCTTTTTTTTTTTTTTGGATTTCTTCTGTAACTTTATTTTTTATTTTTTTTTAGAATATAACACTATTTTTTTAACATATGAAATTATTTTCCATCATTTACAATACAGTAGTTACAATGATACTCCAAACGGAAAAGCAAAATAAAAAATCAGAACCCCAACTTTTATTTCATGTAATTAGACTTATACAGAAATTAGAAGGTTAAGTAACAACTAGTTAATCACCTAATTTCACAGCTATCTGAAGTGGCAATCATTATATAGCAGCTTATCTATGATACATTCAATATAAATGATACAATTAATTACTTGCCCATAAGCTAAAACACAGCCTGCTTAATACCTTTCCTTAAATTCCACCTCTATACTACAATATACTTGAGGTCCATGCAAAAGAGTAGCTACCTTTTATATCGGAAATGGATGATTAAGTCTTTGGTGCTGTAAAAGCAACTTCATTTATAATAAATTTCTTAGTCAAATGTATTAATACTATATAATATAACTTTGTTACACTTCTAGTGTTTAATTTTTCTTGCGAAAAGAAATTAATTCTTCACCACAAAACCTTCACTAATGACTGTATTGTACATGTGCATAGGGGCATCTGGGTGACTCAGTAGGTTAAGCGTCCGACTTCGGCTCAGGTCATGATCTCACAGTCCGTGGGTTCAAGCACCGCATCAGGCTTTGTACTGACAGCTAGCTCAGAGCCTGGAGCCTGCTTCAGATTCTGTGTCTCCGTCTTTCTCTGCCCCTCCCCCACTCACTCTCTGTCTCTCTCTCAAAATAAAGACATAAAGAAGAAAATTTTTAAATAAATAAATGTGCATGAATTTATACATTTATTTATTTTAATAATGTATTATTTTAAAATATTGTTGCTCTTTCTAACATAAAAAGAAAAGATCTTGCCTTTCCTGAAATTGTTTTAATATAGGTCTCACTATTTTCTTTGTTTTGAAAAATGATCCCAGACTGGAAAAATTATCAAAGAGAGGGGAATCCATTAGGCATTACAACAACAGTTTAATAGCATCTACTATATTATAATAAAATCATTTAAGGTACTGCAGAAACCCAGATGGTCTGCCAATTAATTCTGACAGACTTTGCTCAGCAGGTAAGGTTTGTGCTAGACAGGGAAAGAATAACGGCAAGTTATGTATGATACTCTAAGTAATAGGATATACACAAGCAAGAATATGGGATCAATCTAAACAAGGGGCATTATATGACTTTCTCTTATCTGCACATAAGGGACCATAACTATAGAAATGAAGCCACTGGGTTTGTTTGTTTGTTTGTTTTATTTAAAAGTGTTATACGGAAGTTAGAGAAGCTTACTGAGCATGCACATTGTACAAGTTAAATTCATTTTGCATTAAATTAGAGCCACAACCTTAATTGTATACTTCCTGGTACAAATGTGTAACTAAACTCAGGTAAGGTAAGCGATGGACTCGGTTAACCTTGCTAAAAAGCAGCATCTAAGTGAGGGCCATACTCTTTCGTTCCACCCAGATGCAGTTGCTTAGAAATGGTTGCATGGCTAAAGTATGTGTTGGTGCAGCTGAAAACAATCATACGTAGACAGACATTTTAGTGTTAGCTCAGATTAGGATGTATTTTGTGAGCACCGATCCCGTCATGCATTGCCAGATCCTGAGATGAGTTGGTAGCCTTCTGACCTTGAAGCACTTGTAGTCTATAAAGGTGAGGAGTTCTATAGGCTGCTAAATCAATTATAACACATCAGCTGGCTACTACGAAAACTCCTAAAAGGTGCTGGAAAGGCACAGAACAGGGAGATATAAAAATCTGGGGACTCAGGAGAGATGTTCTGGAAATTACACCAAACTCAGTGGGGCTACCTAGGAAGAGTTTGGCCAATGACTAGAAGTGGGAAGTATGTTTGAACATAAGGAAGAGCAACAGTGAGAGTGGTGAAGCATGGTGTAGCAGGCTATGAGTGGTTAATGGGGAAACAAGGTATAGAGACAGACCCCGGAAGAGCCTTATGTGAGACTGTGGTTTCCTTGGATTTATTCAGGAGGGCTTGGGAATCATTCCACAAAGACCTTTTACCATTTGTATAAAATGGCCATGCATGAGATTTACCTTCTTGTGCATTTTTAATTATCGTGGAACTATATAAAACCCAAAAATATTTATCCATTTTCTACCAGTGATCTGCTTATACTCCTATGGTGCTGCGCTCTGCGGAGGCGAGAAACCTGACAAAGCAGTGTTTCCAAACTGCCTCATTTCAAACCTGAAATCAATGATTTTCCTTTATTGTCAAAGTTAGTTGTCCTGGCATACCCAGATATAGTGAAACTCAGTCCATCAATTACAGAGACCAAGATCAATTAGAACGGGCAATAGATAATTTTTTATGTTTTAATAACACTATATATTATTAATGGAAGTTTTTACAGACATTATTAAATTCAAATTACTGTGTTTTGTGTGCAGTCAATGGGATAATAAGCAAGGGTATCAATCTATAAGAATAATAATGTGCCACCTGCTTGAATAATAGCTGAATACTGTGGCTTTGTGTAGGGATCCACTAAAGTGCTGCAGTCTGGCAGTTCTCTGTAGTAAGCCTTTCAGTTTCTTCCTTTTTTCTTATTTTAATAATGCTTCATTTTTCATTGGCCATAAAAGTTTTTATTGGATTTGATCCCAATTTCTGTTTTGGAAGCTAAGGAAAAATAAAACACAATGAAGTATTTTCTCCTAGACTTTGAGAATTCTGCCTTAAAAAGCTACGTGCACATTTCACAGCTGGTAAGTGTCATGGTTAAGAGATTTATCATCTTTATTTCACTCGGTTCAGCCAGTGATTCATTTAGCATCCTGACAAAAATGGAAAGGGGAGACTAGGAAGAGAAAATGCAGTCGTTTGCCAGCTTTAAGATATTACAGAATTGGAAATTGTCCAGTTAAAAGAGGAAAGGACAGTGCATTCCCAAATGTTATTCCAAATCTAAAATAAATGTCATCATTCAAGCATTTTTAAAATGAAACATGCATTGTGCATAAGAATCCTACATTTGGTTGGTCCAGGAGTGTTCATATTCATGCCTGTTGTCTTTGTATAATTATTTATAATATCCTTTCACTCTGGAAACTGTCCCAGTTTGGATGAAAAGTTATGTTTGTCATAGTTACAAAGGAAAAAGCACCTATGACATAGAAATACAAAAGCGTATTTTCAGTTCTGGGTGATCACGAATTAGTTCATGCATGGAGTCTCATTAACTAAGCCCGGAAAATTCCCTTTTATTATTATATGTGTAGTATTTTTAAAAATATAATTAGTTGATATATTTGTACTCCAGACATATAATACTAATATCTACGGGATAAATTATTAATAATTCGCTGTCTGGCAGTTGCTCAGACAAAACTTGTTTTTGATCTGAATCTGATGAATTAACACAAGGCTTACAGACAGGATTGCATCATAGTATCTCGACTTTTGGGTTGTTCCCACTCGACTACTTCTATCATCTAGCAGGCTAGCCTGGGTTCCTTGTCCGTCCATGCCCTGAGCATGTTAACTGGAGCCCTCATTAGTCACCCTGCAGGCTTTCTGTCCAGCCATCCAGAACCACTAGCAGTACACTCCAAACGCCCTGTTCTCTCTGGCCTCCGGGCGTTTGTGGTCGCTGCCTCTCTCCTGATCCACCCCTTCCTTTCTCATGGGAGTCTGGTTCATCCTGAGGCATCAGTAATGAGCATTGGTGGGCTTTACTTCCACTGAAGAGGCATGGCCACTGGTGAAGCTCTATGGCGGCTCTGATCTCTCTACATTCAGTTTTTCTGGTTCCTCTCTCTTGACCTCTGCAGTAGCACCGAGTGTACTATATGTCTTCACACTGTGGCCCAAGACCCTACCCCATCCGTGTGTAGTGCATAGAAGGGGCTCGATACATTGCTGTGTTGGTTTTCTCCCTGGCACAAGAAAACTTGTTAAGCTGTTGGATTTATGTACCTCCATCTTCACTGCTTTTAAGTACCTGCATTTGAAAGTATATGAGATCAGTACAACTTTATCTTGTGTCTTTGTCCAGAATGAAGATGCAGTAAACTTCTCAAATAAATTCAATCCCTAGGGGGGAAAAGGAGGCTAAACTTATGTTAAAGCAGAGTTTAAAGCTATTTATGACTATATTAAAACAAAAAAGAAAAGAAGCTTTCAAGGAAAAGATACATACTAACAACAAAAAATGAGCTGCAGAATTGAAACCGGTAAGCTTAATAAATATTAGCGCTGATGTGACAGTGATCCTGGGGAGTTCCTTTGCTCCAGTCATTTGACAAAACAGCGCATCCTTGGAATGACTGAGGCCCATAAGAACAGCTACTTCACATGCAAATTTCTAATGCCACAGCCCCAGCAAAGCATTGGGCTCTATCTGAACGATGATACCCATTACACTTCACTTCACAGAGATTCAGGGGGAAACTCAGACTGTCTTTAAGGCATATGGCATTTGCTGGTTTTCAGTTTGCCACATCTTTCCTGAGCCCTTAAGAGGTGCCTGACATTTCACTTGGTGTTGAAGAGACAAAAATGTGTGAAGGCTCTGCCTCAAGGAAACTGCAAGTATGGAAATTGCCATTTTAGACTGACTTCCCTTCTGATGTCTGCATCGCTGTTTACAATTTCTGGCTGGATGACTAGTCCTAGTGCAATGCAGGTGTGTCACGTGGAGAATGCAGCAAACTGCATCTGATAAGACCCGATGCCTTCTATTCCTGCTTTTCTCTTTGTATCACCACCACCACAGTGGGCTGGCCACCCCAGCTAGGAGATCCCAGCTCCCCAGACACCTGTCCTGTGGTCCACGTCCAGTCACTGTCACGTCTTCTCCCTGTAGCTCTGGGGTTTTCCCTGCCTGTCTCCCCACCCCCTGTGCCCATAGGGGTTCTCTAGACTCTTCTATCAATGCCACCCTCTCACATACCCCTGCCCCCAATGTTGCCAACAGAGTGTTGCTAAAACAGAAATAGGTCATGGCACTCTATATTGCCTTCAAGACACTTGCCTTTACCCACCATATGTATTTTTAATGGGAGACTTTGCTGATTTGAAGGATTGCAGGTGCCAGGAGCAGAGAGACAGAGCTGCAGGACATAGAGCATCAGTCAACAAGGCTCTAAATTAAAAGGGTGGCATCTCCCATGAAAATGGAACTGTCGAAATTAGTTAAGTCTGCTGAGGAGATGGTGAAGGATAGTTACTGTTCTTTCTGCTGTTACATGAATCTTGTCAGTCTATCAAAAAATGGAGAAATAAAGAGGAGCGAAGAAAGGAGAGCATACTCCCTATAGGAAAGATTGGCTAGGAGCCTCTGGGGTGAGCCAAAGTTAGGACAGAAAAAGTCAGAGCTGATGTTTCCATCCACAGGGAGCAAAACAAATGCCATGGGTGGAAATATTCTAGCCGAGTGTGCTCTCCCTGTCCTAAGGGACCCTACTGAAAGAATGAAGCCCAGACATGCCACACATCTCAGGTCAGCAGGTCAGTGGAGAATAAATTCTGTCTGCTCTAGTAGCAGAAGTTGGAGTCCGTTAAGAGTGAAAGCCCTTTATATATGTTAGACAAATTATCCCACAGAAGTTTCAAGCATTAGTTCTTATTAGTAATGAAATAATAGACTCTCCATGGATTTCTTAGTGACTAGTATACTTTCAGAAATCCAGCAACACAATTGATTCATGCTCATCTTTTATTTTTAGGTTCTTTTTTTAATTAATGAATTAATTAATTTTTAAATTAGTGTTCATGTTAGTTAACATACAGTATAGTCTGGCCTTCAGGACTAGAGCCCAGTAATTAATCACTTGCATGGAACACAGAGTGAGCCTCCTGAGAAGTGTCCTCCTTAATACCCATCACCATCTAGCCCGTCACCTCAGCCCCCTCCAGCAAACGTCAGACGTTCTCTGCATTTAAGAGTCTCTTATGGTTCGCCTCCCTCTCTGTTTATATCTTATGTTTTTGCTTCCCTTTCCCTATGTTCATATGTTTGCTATTTTAAATTTCACATACAGATGACATCATATATTTGTCTTTCTCTGATGTATTTCACTTAGTGTAATACACTCAAACTCCATCCATGTCATTGCAAATGGCAAGATTGTATTCTTTTTTGATGGCTGAGTTAATATTCCATTACACACACACACACACACACACACACACACACACACACACATACATATATACATACATATATACACACACCACATCTTCCTTATCCACTCATCTGCTGATGGATATTTGGGCTCTTTTCATGCCTTGGCTATTGTTCATAACAATGCTATAAACATTGGGGTTTATGTGCTGCCCATTTGAATTAGCATTTTTGTATCCTTTGGATAAGTTCCTAGTAGTCCTATTGCTGGGTCATAGGGTAGTTCCATTTTTAATTTTTTGAGAAAACTTCATACTATTTTCCAGAGTGACTTCACCAGTTGGTAGTTCCCACCAACAGTGCAAAAAGGTTCCTCTTTCTCCACATCCTCGCCAACATCTGTTGTATCCTGAGTTGTTAATATTAGTCACTTTGACAGGTGTGAGGTGATATCTCCTTGTGGTTTTGATGTGTATTTCCTTGATTGATGAAAGATGAGCATCTTTTCATATGTCTGTTAGCCATCTGGATGTCTTCTTTGGAAAGGTGTCTTTTCATGTACTCTGCATATTTCTTACCAAACTCAAACCACAAAAAACAAATTTATGTTCCTTTCTAAAAATTTATACCTTAAAGATTAACACATAAAACATCATTTTTGTTACCTCAAAAGAACACTGTATATGTGTATATCCTTCTGGTTATCCCCAATTCTAAAAAATTCTAAGTGTGAAGCTGAATTATGGAGTAATATGGCAATTATAGAAATTAATAAAAGGAAAAAATGCCCTGGGTCCTCTTGTCTCACATTGTTATTCCTCCAGCTGAGTTAGAGCAGAAATACAGCATAGCAGTTGAATGCAGTGTCTATCTGAATGTGCAAACTGCCAAAAGACACATAGAGGTGACATTTTATTGGCCTCCTTCCTTCCTCACAAGGTGACCTGCAACTGCTTGAAAGGGGAAAAGAAATGTATCCATTCTCATTGCAGCTCCTGGATTTTGGTAAGGCCTCCTTGTCTGCAAAGGTCATTGTAGGAGCACAGCAGCAAGTGCAAATATTGTAATGTGTTCAAATGAAACTCCTTCCTGAGCAGTCCTTGCCCCGCCTCCCCACGATGCAGTTCCACGTACCTGGACAGCCATTTCCAAGGGATCTTCATAAACTACTTGGTTGTTGCATAGAACACTTGAGACATACTTTAAACCATGTAAGTTCAATAGGTCTACTCACTATCTTTTCTCAAGAGTAACCTGGTGCAGGGGTCCCTGGGTGGCTCAGTCAGTTGACCGTCTGACTCTTGGTTTAGGCTCAGGTCATGGTCTAATGGTTTGTGGATTTGAGCCCCATTTTAGACTTTGTGCTGGTGATGCAGAGCCTGCTTGGGATTCTCTCTCTCTCTGTCTCTCTGCCCCTCCCCTCCTCATGCTTGCTGGCTCTCTCTCTCAAAATAAGTAAATAAACATTAAAAAGAAGAAGAAGAAGAAGAAGAAGAAGAAGAAGAAGAAGAAGAAGAAGAAGAAGAAGAAGAAGAAAGAACCTGTTACATAGGAGAAACACTAAACTCCAGCTCTCCCTATCTACTGGGCTCTATAAAATAACCCCCTTTGAGATCAGTTGTTTAGATATTGATGGGTTGTTTTGAAATTCAGATATTCCAAGCTGAACTTTTCCCTTTGATCAATTCACATAAGTCACTTCAGCAATTGGGAGACAACCCAGTCAGAACAGGATCAGAACCCTGCATGGGCCTCTCCTGCTTGGGGAGGCAGATGACATGGCAAAATGAGGGATATAAAACAGTTAGGAGCACTTCAGGAAAAAAGTTTCTACTTTATCACTATCATAATTATGTCTCTGGCTAGCCATGCGATTTATAGCCACGCTGATTCCCGTGTTCGGGGCACTGGCCAATGAGTCTGACATATCTGTGATTAGCAGGGGTTCCTCAGCCCACGTCTTACCCAGAATGACTGCTTTTCTCCTTCCTTAAATCATTCAAAATTGGTTTAGTCATTCTGGTGTCAGTTCATATCTCAAACACTAGCAAGAGAAAAATTTTTATTATTGAAAGATATACATGAATTTTGAAGATTCATTGCAATAAGTTATAAACAGAATGGGCATATTCTTCAAGTGAAGATAAAATATACTTCAGTTTCTTAAAAGTATTCCTTTGGTGGGAAGTGTGTCCATATTATTTTGTTGTCATATTATGAACTTTTATTGGGTGCACATTGTCTATATTTGGGCTAGGGAAGATAATCTTTCTTGTTTGTCAAAGAGAAAGTATATTTGTTTCCAGCCAAGAATGTAGTTGTTTGCTATATTTATAAAATTACAGATAAACCAATTTTTGTGTGCAACATACAAAGCCATTTGTTTGCATTTTACCTCATAAATTATTATATAGCTTTTTAAGTCTATATTTTTGTAACTTATAAACACACTTGTTGTCAAACTCTTTGGGCATCTTTTAATTCCTTAGAGTATTAAAGTTTAAATAAAGAATATTTCTGTAGGTTTAAGGCACTATAATTTTATAGGAAGGTCAAGAAGCAACAGAATACACTTATTTGTGATTATTGGTTAATTGATAATGTTGATATAATCTTTGACCCGGGCAGCACAGGCTTGCTGTCTCTCTTAAGACATTTCAAAAGAAAAATGTACTTTCATAAAAAGGAAATGTAACCTTCTGTCAGTTAATAGAGCTTTGGCCCCAATGTCCTGTAGGGCTGTAGTGAGCTGAGCAGGGCCCTGAGGAGAACCCACTTCGGCAAGTGAGTTTCCTCCACTTTTCTTTTCAATCTGTTCCATCCAATTGAAATACAAAGCTTTGCTTAAAGCTGACGAAGGAACAGGTGCTTGCCTGGGACCAGAGCACAGTTGGATTTAAGGCCATTCTTAGTGTCACAGCTTTCTGGGAGCCTGAACAGAGAAGACAACATGTGCAAACCTAATTGATTCATGAGGGGCTAGTGACTGGACAGGACCATGTGATGTGTTTGTTTCTGAAAGGCAGATTTCAGGGCTTCCCCCAGTCAGTCAAGATGCCCACGTGTTTCTCAGGGCACCGAAGTATGAAAAACAACCATATATTAACACCATTTGGAAAATGGTAAGGCGAGGTAACATTAAAATAACAATGAAAAATAAATACAAATCAGAAAGTCTGACTGAGCCCCCAGGAATCTCCCTTAACAATAACCTCAAGTGATACTGAGACATCAGAGCCAGGGCTTAGGAAACACAGAGTTTGAGAAGCACTGATGAAAAAAGTATAAAAGACAGAGTCTATTTTTTGGAGGCTGCCTTTAATGAAATGAGGTACTGGAAGAGGCAAGCCTCTGGAGTGCCTTAATAGTGTTGTAGTCTGGTTTTTCCAGCCCCTTCCTGGGTCAGAATCTATTAAACTGTACCACTTGTGCTGGCATTAGTTGCTCACCTTACGATCAACTAGCAGCCATAGACTAGTTTACTCGTGGTGGGTGGAGGGGAAAACCCATGAGCAAAGCTTATAGCAGTCCTTCAGTGACATGTATTGAAAAGTGTCCGTCTTGGGGCGCCTGGGTGGCTCAGTCAGTTAAGCATCCAGCTTCGGCTCAGGTCATGATCTCACGGTTTGTGGGTTCGAGGCCCGTGTCAGGCTCTGTGCTGACAGCTCAGGGCCTGGAGCCTGCTTCGGATTCTGTGTCTCCCTCTCTCTCTGCCCCTCCCCTGCTTGTGCTGTCTCTCTCTGTCTCTCAAAAATAAAAAAATAAAACATTAAAAAAAAAGAAAACTGTCTGTCTTGATGAGTTTTCACCAATTGGGGCACTCAGAGATACGAAATAAAAGGGTGTTACCAATACCCTCGATGCTTCACCGTCCTCTCCCTGTCACTGCCCCTCGCACACCGGACGACCTTTAGACCTGTCATGGCACACATTACTCTTGTGGGTTTTAAACTGTTTTTGTAATTGTGTTAAAGTATATTTCTAACAGGATCTTAGTGCTACACCCCATTCTTTCTGTTTGTTTGTTACTGTGGCTGACTGCAGAGGTTTCTGTTCCACAATAATACACTTTGCACTTGAGAAAGAATTCAATAACATGTTGTCTTTCGACAGGGAAATGTTTAGAATTTTGTAAGCACTTGCTTTCAAATAAAAGTCCAAGGAATTCATGCTTGAATCTCAAGACAGGCGTGTCTAAATGCCCGGCTCTTTGAACGTTGAAAGCTAATAGTATTGTTAGTGCTAGTAAATAAACAAATTGGTTGGAAACTTGAGTAAATGTATACAAGCAAACTAAATTGATTAGGAAAAAAATGGTAATGAATGCAATTTCTAATCAAAAAGAGAAAGTGAAAGTATAAATTCAGCCCTCCAGCGAAATTCTCCAAAGCAAACGCTCTTCCTGTCTATTTGAAAGTTGCATTTAGCGTGAAGATAAGGGTTAGGGGTCTCTGAAGACCCAGTGCTCAGCTGGGAGACAGGAGTGTGAGAAGTGACATTCTTTGTGCCCTGAAGGTTCTACTATGGAGGAGGCAGGGTCCAGGAGGGGTACAGAGCAGGCCCAGGGAGGAGGGAAGCATGAGGGTGCATGACGAAATCAGATCCTGTGGGCTCTGGAGAAACAGAAGTCAAGGAAGGCTTTGATGGGAGAAGTGACCCAATCCAGCAGTGCAGCCACTGGGTGGCTCGTCAACTGAGCATTGACTCTTGATTTCAGTCAGGTCATGATCCCATGGTTCCTGAGATCAAGTCTTATGTCAGCCTCCGTGCTGTCAGTGCAGATCCTGCTTAGGATTCTCTCTCTCTCTCTCTCTCTCTCATTCTCTTCTCTCTCTGTCTCTGTCTCCCTGTCTCTCTCTGTCTCTCTCTCTGTCTCTCTCTCTGTCTCTCTCTCTCTCTCTCTCTCTCTCTCACACACACACACACACACACACACACACACACTCTGTCTCAAAGTAAATAAATATTTAAAAGAAAAAGAGGTGACCCAATCTGGCCATTCTTTAATGAAAGTGCCGGCCTCCATTACAGGTAGTGGGTTCCTGGCAAGGGGAAGCTGACAGCTTAAATAATCAGGTGACAGATGGTGGTAGTGGCATCAGGGTGGAAACAGTAGAGGAGGTGAGGAGTCGTTAGATCTGGAGTTCATGGTAAAGCTCATAGTCAACAACATGTGCTCATGGATTAGCCATGAAGGGTGGAAAGAAGCAGGCCTGGTGGTAGGTCCTGGGTTCCAGGGTCCTGGCTGAACATCTGGAAGAAAAGGCCACTGTGGGTGTAACAGGCTTGTGAGTTAAGACCCCCCTTCTGCAGAGTTTATTTGGGAAATGCTCATCAGGCCCCAGGCACAGGTGTGTGATGGGCAGGACTCGGGGGCTCACACGGCAGGTGTGGGCAGGAGGGCTGGGCTGGAGCCAGGACTTAGCTGACATGTCTATGGCCATGACATTTGCAGGGCACCCACCTTCACCTGAGTGTGAGGATGAGGAGGAGACAGCCAAGCCCTCAGGGGCTGGGGGAGACCAGCAAAAGACAATGGGGAGAGGTTGGGGGGTAATATGGGAGGAAATAGAGACAGTGTTGTGTTGAAACACTAGTGAACAGTGTTTTCAATGGTGAAGACGGATTTGGGGTTAAGGACAGTGTGGGAGTATAGGAGTCCTGGGGGCTTGGACAACTGAGCATGCTCGGGCCCCTGCTCAGCAAAACCTGTGGGAAGTAAGGACCTCACAAGGGACCAAATGCAAAGTAGGTTCCACAGACCCACCAGTCTTAACTAGCAAAGAACAATTTCATTCTTCTTCCCTAGAATTTATTTAAATGTCTTGATAATCTCTCCCATTTTCCAGTTGTTCCCTCAATCATTCTATTTCCTTGAGAGGGTTCGTATTGGAGAGGGTGGAATTTGTTAGTGTTGGCTGCCTGCCGGCAGGGGGAAGGAAAAGTTACACTGCTTCCTGAGTCCCTGGTGCAGGGAGTTACAGGATTATCAACACTTACTTGTTTTAATATTGAAGATGAAACAGTTTGTCTCTTGCAGTGTTGTGGCCTCCAAAGTAGCTATATAGTGCATTTTCTTTTATACTTCTGATTTCTTGGCTTTTAGTTTCATTACTGAAAATAAGACTTGTGCCCAGAAAGTCTCCAAACAAAAGTTGGCTTTTAAAAATAATATTTGGGGTGACTGAGTGGCTCAGTCAGTTGGGCATCTGACTTCAGCTCAGGTCATGATCTCGCAGTCAGTGAGTCCAAACCCCACATCAGGCTCTGTGTTGACAGCTCAGAGCCTGGAGACTGCTTTAGATTCTGTGCTTTCATCTTTCTCTGCTTCTCCCTCACTCACACTCTGTCTCTCCCTGTCTCTCAAAAATGAATAAATGTTAAAAGATTTTTAATTAAAAAATAATAATATTTAACTGGTAACTACAGACTTTGTGGGTATAAATATGGCCATCCTATGGGGTTAAATGACTTTTAAAAATACCACTTTATTTTACCTGACCTGCTTTTTTCTATTTCTTCCCTCATTAATTAGTGATTATGGAGGAACAGAATAAGTCACATTTTTCAAAGTTCCTATTTATATTATATAGAAGAAGGAAGGACTGGGTGACAAGTTTGATGCATGGTATCACATGGTATTAATTTGTGTCAAGTGCCGTATTTTAATTCTAATTAATCTGGGGTATCTGTGTTATTAATATTCTTTCCTGCCACTAATTTCTTCCATCAGTCTTACATTGGGGTGTTCATTTGCATCCTCTGAATTAGAGAAAGGTGGTGAATTTCCCCGCGAAGCCTCTCATAAATCAAAAGGCTGGAGTTTGGGTGCTTTCCTGTCTGGTACTTACATGTGATGTTGCCTTGAACTTAAAATTAACCTTCTTGCTCCTTCATCAACACAGAAGCATATGGTCTCACATCTAGAGAGGGGTGTCCAAAATAGGGCAGGGGTCAACAATGTCGACTTTGGAGACAGATGCCTCGTTAGCACATCTGACGAAATACACGGCATATCAGTCATATTAACACCAAATAATTGAGAGGCTTAAAACAAGGCTTTTACATGTTATTTTTAAAGGTATGCAGAATTAGACTGTGCCCAGAGATCTAATTTGAGTTTCATTTCCTTTTCACGGGGCCACTTTGTTTTCATCATGCAAATAATACATGTTCTTCCTGGCTTCCCAGCTGGTGGTAAAAATTAACAAGCTATGAGCTGAATGTAAAACATAAGCTTCTTTCATTGTTACAAAATTCAGCTTTTTGTTTTACCCTCACCATCCATAAATTGTGTTTGTGTGTGTTTATTATGGGGGAGGGAATAAATTATAGTTTGTGACTTTTCATGGCATTGCTAGCATGTCCACGATGTGGCATAATGTATTTTGGAATAACTAGATGCAAACTAGAGGGAGAGAGAAGGTCCTGCTCACAGTGACTTGCATGTATGAACGGTTCCCACTTTAATCAGATCACGGTTGCTGGGTCGGAAGCCCACATGGACCGATTAGTTTTGTCCAGTGTAAAATCAGTGTTTTCTAGTCAGAGTCTGTACCTCTCACCCTGATCAGCTGTGTCCAAAAAGCCTGCTGTGTGTCACAGAGGGAACTCCTGGAAGAGCATCTGCAGCTCAGCGCAAATTAATGACAGCCGCTGGACTCGGAAGGAGCGCTCCATACTGATGGTGTGGGGAGCGCACACGGTGTCTATGAGAAGGAGGTAGAAGTCCAGACAAGGCTGTGCGTTATTTCAGGATGGTGGTCCCCAGTGCGGACCGGGACTCATTGAGCGTTTTGTGCCATGGACCACTTTAACAATGCATTCCCCACTGACAATATAAATGCATAAAATAAATGATGTAGCATTAATAAGGAAATCTAATGTATTGAAATTGAGTCCTCAAAATATTTAAAAAGAAGAAAAACACATATTTTAATCAATGGTTTAAATAACCTAATTTTCCAGTGGGCTTATTAATTACCACAATTTCAAATTAGTAATTAGCATAATTGAGACTTCAAAATATTTCAATACTAATATGAAGTGAAAAGATATTGTGATTTTTCTTGGTTCAGAGTTCCCAGTACTGCCAAACATCACGGTGATATGTTACAAACCTTCTTCATTGATGGAAATCCTAAATTATTATCAGAAGAAAGTGTACAATAATCTTCTAGAAGCCCAAGCTCTTGCCACTTGATTAAAAATCAGAGATACCTATTTAAGCACTTGTAGATTTTCATAGCTAAAATGTTACTATTTCATCCAGGAAAGCACTGGAGTATTTAATATAAAATATTTAACCTTCAGTTGAAGATTATTTTAAAACACAACTATTGCAAAAGTGGGGAAAACATATAAATAAAAATTTATGACAGAATTTGAATCTATTTCAATATATGTATTCTATTGAATTGTGTCAAGGCTTTTCCTGAAATTTGGAGGAAATTTTCTAAAAGTCAGTTGTGGTGAAAGCTTCCCTGAAATAAAACTTTTGGATTGCTATATAATAAGGTACATTTTCTTAAAAAATTTAAGAAAAACACAAAAAACAAAGTCAAGGGTTGGTATTTGCCCATTCACAACACAACTATGTAGTCATAAAAAGAGAATTTAATGGAAATAAAAATTGTCATCACTTTTTTAAACTGAAGAGGAGAAAAGACAACAAACATATTTTTAGTAGATGAGTCTTAATTATACTTGAATAACATGTCTACTTAAATAATATTTCAATTCTATAGCTACTAAAAGTATTTCTTTGAAATTATCTCTGTTCCTTATATGATGCCTTTGAAGATTTTCCATTGACAAAAATGTAGTCTTAATCTATTAACTTTATATAGAAGTATGAGTTATTTGGGGATTTGACCATTAGCATGGAATGAGAAGACATAGGAGAATAAATATAATACTTTAGGTTATGAATCTTTTTCTTTACTTAAATATTGTATTAGCAATTTACCAAATGCCTTTGCTTCTCAACTTTCTATTTTTAAGCACAATTACCTCTCCTAACAACGTACAATGCAACTCATTATTAGTGTTTTGTTTTGTTTTGTTTTGTTTTGTTTTTTGTAATATAAACTGAGTTTGACAACATGAGACCAAAAAGTTGATGAAGCATCTCTGGTAATTCTTGTCTTCAATTATGCTTTCTAAGGTCCCTGGTCCTGTCAACTTGAAAATGTTTCTTCTTTCTGTAATGACTCCAGATCAAAAGAGAACCCTCCTATATAGTATGAAAAGTGACGTGCCGAATCCAATAACATAGAATTTTGTAACTTCTCAAAAAAATTTTTTTCTAGGCTGAACAAGACAATGGTCACCCTCTGCCTGCCTTTGCCAGTCTACATATTGAAATACTGGATGAAAACAACCAGAGTCCGTACTTCACGATGCCCAGTTATCAAGGCTACATCCTTGAGTCAGCCCCGGTGGGAGCCACTATCTCCGACAGTCTGAATTTGACCACCCCTCTTAGAATCGTGGCTCTGGACAAAGACATAGAAGACGTAGGTTAATTCTGCATTTTGCTCTTGTTTTCTTTCCACATCTCTTGTTGTCTTTATGTCAACAGGAAATTTTATAAGGATATAGTTACATGAGCTATAGAATAGAGAACCAAGTCCGTATAAATATGGGTCTCTCTTAGTGTCATAATTTAATTTCACATCACAGGTACTGGAAAAAAGAGTATGTCTGAATTCAGTGACTGTGTTTTTGTTTGTTATTTGTTTGTTTTTCATTTTCAAATACTGGGTATAAGGATGAAAAGGAATGTTTGGTTTATAGTTTACTAAATCACAGGGCAATCTTTTTATTTTTATTAGACTAGATTGCAAACTGCTTCTGTAACTGAGGATAGGGGAACATAATAACATTACACAGTAAATATAAATATAAAAAATTACACATGAAGGCAGCCCTGCAGTATGGTTTAGAGAACTTTCCCGATGCTAACTTATTAGGAAAAAACACATTTGGAGGCAGCTGACCCGCTCCCACTGCCCACTGCCGCCACTGGCCATGCTCATGTTAAAGCTCTATGCACAGCAGACACCACTGCCCTGTGCTGGAGGTGCCTCTGGCCACAAGGTGAGCTGTTGTCCAGACAAGGCAGGGCAGAGTCCTTGATCTCTTCACTGCTTCTTGTGCTGAGGCGTGGGCAGACAATCTGTACCAGGCCAGTCACAGCCCTTCCAGGAAAGGAAAACCAAAGATCCAGAGCTGGGAGGCTTTGGAATCACCCATTAAAGAAGTGAAAACAGATCTCAGCCACCATAGCCATGTTTGCTGACATCGTGGAAGAAGCCTGTCCCCACAGGGAGGAAAGGAGGCCTGACAAAGTCACACAGAAGGGAGTGCTCTTGGGTCCTGTTTTCTTGGGTTAGAAGATCCCCAGGTCTGTAGTGATATCTGAAGATTTTCCTTCCATTCTGTGGTTCTGTGACCTGCCACACTATTTCCCCACACACTTTTTTTTTTTAAGCATCCTTTCAGTTTGAATTCTGTCACTTCCAAGGTGGAAAGTTCTGACTTAGCCCTCTTCATCAGAGCCTTTATAAATGTTCTGGAGCCACGCTGTCCCCCAGCACAGCCACCAGCCCCGCATGGCTGTGGAGCTCTGGAAACAGGACTGCACTGACAATGTTAATGTTTTGTTTAATTTAAATAACTTACCTGCCACTACTTGGACAGCACAGCCATAGAGTGTTCCCCAAAATCTCATTACAAGGAAGCTTTGTCATCGTCTAGTAAATGAAGGAAAAGCTTTCAGATTCTGTTTTCCTCTTTCTGGAAAATTTTCTAACAGGCTTCTGAGGCTGTGATGACTCCTCTTCACCCCACTTCTTTCCGGATGCCTTTCTACCACTTGGCACTGCCTCTCCTCTCACCCCGGCCTTCCTGCACTTCTTAGTCTCTCCTCTTTGGTCTCATCTCGTTTTAACAGTAACTCTCAGTGAGTCCTTCGTACCAGCCAGACAGTCTAGTAAATGTTTTATCTTGCATTAATTGCCTTAAGTCTCACAGCAAACATAAAAGATACAATTTCCCATATTTCAGAAGGGGAAACAGAAGCTATTTTAAATGCATTTCTGTGATCACAGAGTTAGTAAATGGTGGAGTTGGTCCTCTAGCCAAGGTCTAAGGGAAGCAAAGTACTTGACTTTAAGCACCAAACTAGAAAGCCCATATCTACTTGATTAGTATGACTATAGTCTGACCATCATTAGAGGTGATAAATGCTACAGATGTTCTTCCAGAAAAGTGCGTATATGACCACCATTCCGCATCCTGATGTAGGGTGTTAGGGATCCCCTGAATGTCTTCATCTACTGAATCCTCACTAGAAGAATCAGAGCCAACTTAATAATTTTAAAATAGACTAAGTTACTGTATTTTGTAGGCCTGGTGATGTTCCATAGATTTGGGTGTGGGTTTTGTTTCATTTTTAAATTGGAATGCATAATCATATATTAAGCAGCAACTAGTCCATTTAGAAAATTATAGTAGTGTAAGTCATACCTTCATGAACACATTGGTTAGCAAAAACTAAATTCTGAAAAAGAAATGCCAGGGAAAGTTTTTCCACAGCTGCAAAATGTATGTGTTTGTATTTACTAGATAGACATATTATTGAATAGTTGCATACTAAACCTTATACTTGCTTGGGCACATTCTTACTTTCCTGGAGTGTCATTCACTTTAAAGCAATAAATGTTAAGATTGGATTCTAAAAGCCTTTGTAAAGGATAGTGGGACTTCCAGGGTATGGCTGAGGTGGAGTGGGGGAAATCCTAGGTGTAAAATATCTGGCAAAGACTACTTGGCATTCTGCTCTTAGAGTTGACAATCCCACGTAGTCTATTAAAGGCTCTGAGCATTTCCAGGGGTTGGGGTGGGAGGCTATGGTTCTTAGATTTTGTTCTTTAAAGTTAACCCCTGCCCCACTGGTTCATTCCTTGGTCCTACTTTGTGATATTTCTATGATACTGTGGGCCTTGTTTTCATGAGTTGGCCCTTTTCACTCAATCCTCTGGGATCCAAAAAGGTATATGGGAGTGCTCATCACCGCCTTGGACTGTCCTTCCCTTCAGCCTAGTGGGAAGGATGGGGAGAGGACAGGTCCCTTAAATGCCGCATGCACTCAGAGTGGCACCATTAATATGTCTTGTAAAAATGTCAAGTAATTAAACATTGTGTATCTCGCCACTAGTTTATTATTTAGGCACATCCTCTTTCCAAAATTAACTCCAATGAGTGCCATTAGATGCCTAGAAAGTGAACACGTATCTCTAATTTCCTAGTGGTAAAGGTTTCTAAAATATTAAATATAGCTTCTGCATATCTGTAATGTAAACAAGTCCACAGAATGTTAAGCATAGTTTAATCCAGTTTCCTATACTATGTGAAATGTTCTCTTAAAACCCACTTCTCAGGTACTGATAACACCTCATTGTGCCCCTCAGTCTTAAAACCCACAAGTCTTTGATTTTGTTTCCTCACTGCAACTGAAAGTCTTCACATTCTTTCTGTTTTGTCCTCTGGATATTTGGTGACTGTTTTTGGTCTCCATCTTTACAACCCCTGCTCTATTTGTTTCTCATTTGTCTCTCATTGGAGTTGCCTCCTGATATCCTTGCCTTCCTATTTTTTTCTGACTCTGGTGCCTCTCACCAGCCACTAAGAGCCATCTATTTAAGAGGGCAGTTTGGTCTATGCCACAGTTCTGCCTAGCATGCTTTTGAGACCAGCTTCCCTGCAGAAGGGAATGGCTGGCTGTCACCTAATGCCTGAGCATTTATATAGCCTCATTTCCTGAAATTTCTGCCTCACTTGCTACATTTAGGAACTACGTATAGTTTTCTGCATAGCTTTATCTCATTACCTTTGTGACATTTTCCACATTTTGAAATCTTTCATCTTTCATCCCCCAAGCTGGCTTGGACAACTTCCTCCCAGGTTGAGAGTTCCCTAGGAGCCTCCCTCACTCATGCATCTTTCCAGACTCCACTTCCTCTTGACTGAGTTGTGTGTCTCTCTAACACTGTACATGTGACATTGTAGGTGCCTTGCACCCTCTTTGAATTTAAACTGAGAATAGGACTTAGATCTCTGTCACTTTTGTATCCTGAAGATCTAACACAGTTTGCAAAACTTAAAAGTTTCTACTAATTGTTGAATGAATGCATACATTCAGGCATGAGTAAAGGAATGATGATATCTAACATATGGATTAAAATTCTAGTGATCTTGATTTAACTGTTTCATGATATGGCCCATGCCATGATTGGACAACTACTTTCTAGAAAACTCTTCATCCTGTTGAGTTGAAATGAGCCTTCTCATAACTCACCTAGTATTCCATATAACTTCCATTTTCCAGCACTCAGAATAAATTCATAGAATAGTCAGTAATATGTTTCAAGATAGATTGATGTCCTTCAGAATCACCTCCTTTTTTCCAGGCCAAGTACTCTCTATTTTAAAAGTAAAGTATGTTCACTTACTAGATGATTTAAAGATTTGTATTAACAAAAAGAAAACTCAAGGTCCTTTCAGTACAGCAAGAATTTTACTGCCTGCTAAATTCTCACTGTTTTTGAGTGCCAGAATAATGCAATTAATCAGCATAATGATAAAGGATTTAAGAATAGAGACGGAAATATGTCACCACATTCAGGTGTTACCAAAAGAAATGGAGATGAAGGATCAGGCATGAAAAGAGAAGTCATCACCACTGCAGGCATTAATTTCCTGCGTAGCTTCAAGAATAGGAGAACAAACTTGGATTATTTGCCTAAAAATCAACTTCTTCCTTCAGTTCATTAGAAAGTAAGATAGAGTTTTAAAAAACAGTAGCAGGGATTGGTGAGTGGCATTATTAGCAGTGTAGATTTTGGATCAGAAAGAATATTAAGGTTCACAGTGAAACTGAAAAGAGTAAGCAAAAATATTTGTGTTAGTGTTCCTTTTCTATTGATATGTAAATATCCACATAAAGATATATATACCATATAGAGAGGTAATAGTAATCACATTCATGTGTTTTCTTTAAGTACTCTTACCTAGTATTTCCAAAATAGCCCTGCAGATAGGTAGAGCAAGATGTGCCCAAGGTATTTGAGAGGATATCTGAAACCATGTTTTCAGTAAGCAGAACTACTAAAAGTTGATTATTGGATTCTGATTATTAAATAAATAAATAAATTTAAATAATAATCAACCAAGGTTACCCATTTGGCTTATAGTTCCATGTGGGTTCATAGTTCTGCATAAAGAGATACTCTTTCAGAATCAAGGTGTCCTTGAGACTTAATACAATATGCCCTTAAAGGTCCACTGTCCTTATATGCTTTACACATATTGTTATGCTATTGTATGTATGTTATGTGAGAATATTAGAAAAAATACGTCTTGAAAAAAGTTATTAGTTTAAAAGTGTTAGAAAACTTTGTTGTTTATTTGTTTTTTGCTATTGTATACTTGTAAGCCATATGCATGTCTGTGGTCAATTACACTTACAGTTTTCTATTTAATGTTTAATTTGCATATAGGTTCCACCGGGTGGAGTTCCTGTAGGTACTAGGTGTTCATTTTGTGTTTGCTCTTTTGTTAATTGCTGTGTTCATTTCCTAGTTCTCTCTTTTCTCCTAAAACAAGTATACACTTCAGTATCCCTTATAAAGACATCTACAATGATCTTATATATGTGTGTGTAGATGTAATTTAAATTTATGTTCATCATATTCTTGGTTATAGTAGGATGAATTGTGTGGAATCCAAATTTCATGTGAAGTTTAGCAAAGATTATTTAATTTTTAAATGTTTTTCAGCCCATGACAAACATTAGCAATGCATCATTGTATTCTTTCTGAAAGTCTCCAAGTTTGGGATTGTACCCTTTTGAACAAGGTTGTCTGAAGATAACTACTGTTGACCAATTCATATTGGCAGATGAGATTAATTTTTGTCATTTCCCCTTTAAAGTTTACCTAAGCATGCATATGTATATATGTGCACATATACGTACATTTTTGTGTTATATGTGTATTTATAGAGGATGCATATAAACTTGTGTGTGTGTGATACAATATTCTGATTCTCATTAGAAACCCAAAATTGGCTTCAAATCCAATCGATTGCATTTGAATGCATTGCTTCTATATGATAGGATTTTTAATTTTACATTCACATGTTTGTTTACCTTTGCATTTAGATATGTGCTTACTTTTGTCTTAATTTTTGTGTGTGTGTGTGCTGTGAGTGAATATCAGTTTATTTTACCCTCCTGGAAAATAATACATAAACCAATGAAATGATATTCTTGTCATATATACTGACTATATCCTTCAGATAATATAATATTACCTTATGTCAGAGGGAAAGAAATATTTATTAATCAGCCTTCTGTGTATATATTGATTTTAAAAAACTAATATGTATTTTAAACAAGTTTCTGGACACAAGGACTACATAAAATCTGTCCCTATAAGAGTAAGAAATCAGAGCATTTTCTGTCCATTTTACACTTATAATATCCCACACCCAAAACTATTATTATCCTTAAAAATAAATCCTAGGTATTAAGCTTTGAATAATAAGTGGCTATATATTTTCAAATCTGCATTCTTCAATTCTTGTCCTCAAAGAAATATCGAAATATTCACCAATAGGGTCTATGTATCCTATACATAGATTTAAAAAGGTTACTATGTTAAGTATCCATGAACTTCACTAGTCATAATTTAATCAGAGATTAACTGAGCAGGACAGATTGGCATGAGCTATAAGATGCCATTGACAATGATAACTTTATGTGTTATATTATCTTTTATACCAAAAACAATCTGCAGGTTTGGAAAGTCATATTTTAGTCCCTAGCTAGTTGTTACAACAGGACTTAAAGTGAAGACAAGAGAATTATCAAAAAAAAGATCTTTATGTTTCTCGTTATCAAACATGAGAGTCTGTTTATGATAAAGTTCTGGTGGGTGTGCCGTCTTCAAACGGAAAGCTTCTGACAGTGAAGGTCTCATGGCTTTCACAAACCTGGGCAATGACAGTGTGGTCTGTGGCACAGCTGTGTGGTGCAGTATCACATGCACATACACTGGTGCTTGGCCCAGCACTTAAGGCAGTCCTGTATCATCACTGCACCTGACATAACAAAGAAATTGCTCATAACACCTGGTGAGTCTATGAAGAAACATACCCAATCAAATTTACCAACAGAGAAGGAAGAAAAGAAATTGGGAGAATATTAGTTATGAGGAAAGTAGAGCAGGACCAAGGGACTTGAACAAAGGGAAAGAAGTAAATGGTTGATATATTAGGTCAGCCTTGAATTACTGGCCACGTAGAGTTGTGAGTACACGACGCTGCGTTCCTCCACATCATTGTTGGGACACTTGGAGAACAGGAAAAAAAAATACATGAATTTAACAGCCTAGTGATTTTATCCTAGTTAGTAATTGCAGTTAATTGAAACTGCATTCTAACTTTTTAATAACAAAATTAACCATTTTATTGAAATTGACTTTAAGGGACACAATTAAGAAGCAAACTCAAATTGTGATTCAAAATATGTTAATTTTATATCCACTTCATCACCTATTTTTAAGTAAATAATTTAACTTTTTATTAACTAATATGTTTGATTAATCAACCCCTCCACCCACCTGCTAGCTATGCTGAGCATGCGGGGTAATGATGCTCACACGGAAACTGAGGTTCCTGATTGAAACTATGCATGAAAAGCCTCTGACTTTTCATGCCTCTTAACAACTCTGATGATTTTATAATATAAAGACCAATGGAAATTACTGTCTGTGGTATTAGTTTTTTTTTTTTTTTTATTGTTCCAGGATCAATGAATGTAGCATATGGGACTTCTATCTAGAAGCCACAGTAATATAGCTAAGTGATACCTTCCTGGACCTAGAACCTACAATAATATAGCTAAGTGATATTTCAAATATCTAAGGAGATTTCACAAATACAGAGCCATGTTAGGTTCAAATGAAACAATTTCATAGTTATTTGGAATAGGCACATACTGAAGCTTTAATAAGAGTTATGGATTTCAGCTTCTGTGAGTTGTGTCATGCCCACCTTTTAATATAGTAGTACACATCAACTTCCTCAGTTTCACACAAAAGTTTAAAATGTGAGTACTAATTTTTTTAAATCAAATTAGCATGTCTTTAACAATTTTGAACTGGAAGGCAGCTATGCTAACCACTATACCACCAATGCCCCAGCAGTAACAATTTTGAACTGTATACTCTGCCCTCAGCTCCTGATTTCAGATGCATAAAAGGAATCTATGATATGAAATTACATTTCACGCTATACTATGCATACTATGTATTGGGTTTTTATTTGAGTATTGTTGACACACAAAGTAATGTTAGTATTAGGTACTCAACATTGGTGATTTGACTCCTTTCTGCATTATGTCATGTCCATCACAAAGTACCTGCCACCTGTCACCACACGATGACACTGTGACAGTCACTCACTGTTCATCCCCAGGACTTATTCCTTCCATAACTGGATACCTGTATCTCCTAATCTCCCGCTTCCCTCACTGCATAATTTTTAATGTTGCCCTAATGTATAAAAAATGCCTGGCCTCCCTGTGTATCTCTTTATCAGAAGCCCTCTGTCCCCAGTACCCCGCTTTCCATTGCCCTCCTGCCCTCTGACCCCATGATGCTGACACCAACTCACACCTCCCCACCTGTGTCCTTGTTCTTTCTCAAAAATGCAGAGATGAATGTCTTATCGTCCAGGGACAGCAATAGACTCTGAGCGGTTTCCAATGCTTAGTGAATTTTCTCTGTTTTGAACTTTTGCAGTCATTTTATTATGTACATATCATGTTTCTGGACTCTTTTATCAGACAAATGCATCTAATTCATGTACTTCCAATCTGATTATCAGAAATGTTTAAATTAAAATAAACATTATGTTTCCCCTTGGGGAATCTTTACAGCATTAAAATAAGAAAGAGAAAACATGATATTTATAGGTAATGAAATATACATAACCAATTTTATTTCTATTTTAGATTAAATGTGAGAACAGAATAGTAATATGCATATAGGCACTTTGTTACCACCAATGAAGTAGTTGTACAATCCTGCAGCTAAAATTTGGGTCTCCAGTTTTCTTCTCTTGCATTTGCTTCTTATTCCTTGAGCCCAGTGAAGTTCTGGAGAATGTTATTATTATAAACCAATAAGAGTATATTCAATTGGATTGTTATCTATCTTTTCTTTTTTCCTTTTTTTTACATTAATTATACTTATTCCATTATTTTGTTTTCCACAAAATGAGTAATTGTTTTTGCATAATTCAGCTCAGTGATGAGAAAATGTCTAGTAAAACCTATCTTTTCTTTGGAAATTCTTATTACATTCAAGTATAGTTTTGTGACAGATTTGTAAAATTAATTTCCAGGTAACGAACTAATAGCTGCATTATTTACTCAACTTTTTTTTTTTTTCAAAGACGAAAGACCCAGAGCTTCACCTTTTTCTGAATGATTACACCTCCGTCTTCACTGTCACGCAGACTGGTATCACTCGCTACCTCACGCTACTTCAACCAGTGGATCGGGAAGAGCAGCAAACTTATACTTTTTCGGTAAAAATATTTCATATTCATATTTATATGTTTGTGTGTGTGTAACAGGAAGAGATGCCTCTTTACAACTGAAGAGGTCTATGATTGAAGAAAGGAAAAATGCAATATTTTCAAGTAACTGAGCATTGAGACTCAATAATAAAATTCTTCACATGTATTTCTCCTTTTTCTGTTTATAAGTTTGTGCAGCTGTGTTAACATTTTAAAAAAAGGAAAATAATTTTCAAGATGAAAACAGGAAAATGAGTTTCATTCTTAACCATGCACTCATAATTTACTTAAATTGAGATATTATAAACCAGAATCCACAAGTGAAGAATAATTTCCTAACCCTTATTTTACTTTATGTTTTTTGTTGTTATTACATATCATATTTTGTCATAGGGTTAGGCCAGTGGTTCTCCCCTGGGATTATCCCTGCACCCCCCAGCCCGCGTCCCACCTGTGTCTCCCTGAGAACATTTGGCAATGTCTGCAAGACAGTTTGGGCCATCACCACTGGATGCTACTGGAATCCGATAGGTAGACCTCAAGGATGCCACTATGCATCTTATAACGCCCAGGACAGCCTCCCCACTCTCCAGCAGCGAGTAATCTGATGGAGGGAGCCTAGTTCAAATTAGATGAGAAAAAAAAAGTTGAGTGGAGATTATTCTGTATTCTATATTATTCTATATTCTATTACATAAGCACATACATGATTTGTGTGGTTGAGATGTGAATACAGATAAAAAGAAAGTTCTAGCATCCAAATTTATTAGCTAGATTTTATTCAGACATAAGAAGAAAATGAGCTGATGGAAAAGTACACACTGTAGGACTTACTTGGGACTCCTTTCTGGAGACCCTTCCTTAGACAGCAAAGTCACAGCTTACTGAACCTTAAGTGCCATGGCAAACGTAGATACAGGGTGAATTTCAGAAGTCATTCTGAATAAAAATGGTAGTGTGACAGCACTGACTTCATTTGTCAGACCTTCTTAAAATGTTATGACATAATTAATGTATCACTATTAAGTAACATCAATAAGTCATTTAAAAATTGCATTAAGTCCTTAAAACTTGCCATTTTGTAAATTACCCAAAAAAGACATCACATCCCTAGGGCACCTGAGTTAAGCATATTGGCTGTAAGAACATCTATGGAACTGTATATAAAATATGTAAAATGGGAGAATATTTTTCTATTAATTTTTAAAAATTAAATAGTAGTTAAATCCTAAGTATCAGCAATGTTACTGGACCAGTCCATGCCTCTCTGATACTTTACATATCTGATTATTTAAATGTGCTTTGAATTGAATACATCAAAAATAAAAGAAAAATTTTTGTAATTAATTCTTAGTGCATTCAAGCACTTTGCTTATGTGTATTGTTATAGGTTTGTTATTTCTTTTTATCAACAAAACATTTTGGCACCCTTTTAAAAACAAAGTTATATATGAGAAATGCCTTCAATCATAACAGTAAATTTCGTACTGCTTATGTTTCTGTGATTTACCTGTACATGTATTTTTCATCCCCAAAGATAACAGCATTTGATGGCGTGCAAGAAAGCGAACCAGTTATTGTCAATATTCGGGTAATGGATGCAAATGATAACACTCCAACCTTCCCAGAAATATCCTATGATGTCTATGTTTATACAGACATGAGCCCTGGGGACAGTGTCATACAGGTAACTACCCATATAGCATGGTGATCTATGCAAAGCAATTGTTTCCATGAACATTGTATAACGCATCACTTCAGAAATTGCTTAAGAAATGAAAATGAACTTCAGACTCATTACATGACATAATTTAGCTTCAAAAGCTTAAGATTTATGTTTACCTTTCACATAAAAATGTATTTATATTGACTTAAAGTAGAATTAACTAGTTATTAGACGTAAACATAGCAATATGATCAGTTTATACTTGAGTTTTAAGAGGTTAATACGTTGAATATACTTATTTGATTAATATAATAATATATTTAATATGCTGATGTTTCCAAGTATTAGACATATAGTTTAAAAATTCAAATTGTTTAGAGCTTTTGTAAATATGGGTTAAATTTCCCTTGGTGATAAAGGCAGAGGACTACATCAATAAGTTGGTGGATAACATTATCAGACAGTGGTTACCTGGACATAAAATGGAATCATCACAGCAGAGAGAACTTGGATTTCATAGTCAATGGTATCTTTGAAAAAACAGAATCAGGCAAAATCTTTCTCCTTGAAAGATCTTTTCTCCTTTTATTATTAACCATGTACTTACTTCATTTACATTAATTATGTTATCTCAAACTATGTTTTTTTTTTTTGATTCTGTGTAAGTCATAAAGAAGTATCATATTCTTCCTCAAGGGTTTTTGAAATCTGGAGAATAGTTGAGTCTCGTACTTTCCAAATTGGCTATACTTCAGAATTATCTAGGGAGCTGTTTAGAAATATAGACAACCAAGATTTCACTTCACTTTTCCCGGAACTGAGGTTTTATGAGAAATACTTGGGTTATTGATATTAAGATAATAAACCCGAAGGGTTTCAGTTGTCCAGACACTATAGACCACTGACGTAGATTGTCCTCAATATCTGAGAGTCAGACTCAATAATTTTAAGTTACTTTCAGGCCAGGAAGGCCATGATTCTGTATACTTTTTAGAGCATTCGAATGGCTCCAAACTGTTACTAAGTGACATATTACATAATTATAGTGATATGTAATAATGCATGTATGATACATACTAATATGTACCAGTATAGTATATGATTAATGCACATAAATCAATTTACATGTATGCATGTTTTAGCATTATATAAATATTTCAGAGTATTAAAGACCAGCCTAAAGAGAAAGACCCCGACAACAAACTTAAACTTTCATGTGTGGCTCCGGTTTCCCTGGCTCTGCTTTTGGCCTCTTTTCCTGTGCATGTGCTTTGCCCCTGAACTACTGCCTGCACTTAACTGCATGTGCGGGGCTTGTTCTTTCTCATTCCCTCCAGTTAGCTGCTTCCCTTCCACGTATGGCCTGATGAGTCCTCCTGTCCTTCAGATACTTTCCCTTCTGAGGACGCATGCCTTCGTGGTGTTCAGAAAGTAGTGTGGAGTCATCCTTCCTTGATGGTCCTGCTCTCGCACCCCACCTGGGACACAGTAGTGTGCAGCCATGCTTCTGTGACCCAGCGGTGTGTCCTCATCAGTGCAAGACATCAGGGAAGAAACAGTTGATGTAGGCTCGCGGCTTCCGTACACTGTTTTCTGTCAACCAAGAGCACTCTTCTTACCCCAGATTTTGCAAGCCTGGTTCACTTTCTCTGTACAGAAAGGACCCTGCTCAAAATACCTCAGAGAAAACTTCCCCCAGGTCTTAGTGCTGACCCCCTCAGAGCTGACACGCTCACTGTGACTCCCCCTCTCTTGCCCTCACTCCACACTGAAGAACCCAAGAGGCCAGTGTCACGTTTTATTACCGTGGTGAATGCACACGCAGGATGTACCAGCCATGCGGTACCTGATCATCCAAAGGATGAATTGTTACCACATTTACATGGCACCGTCGTTAACATAGACTAGAAATAATTCTGTGCTGTGTCTCTTTTATTCACCGGATTGAGATACACTTTCTCGGGTGATAAAAGGGATGGCATTGCAGCCTGGACAGTGGAAATTCACATGTAAGCCTTTCTGTGTGTGGATACCTTCTGCTATATGTGGCAGCGGCTCAAAGGCCAGAGTACGGTTTATTCCTGTCTTGCTTATGGCATGTGTCATATTGATGAACTCCACCCTTTCAACCATCTGTCTTGAGGCAGAACTCTAATTAGTTTATTTCTGTACCCATAGCATCCACATCCATAGTGCCTAGCATATCACAGGCGCTCAATAGAGTCGATGCTTAATATGTTTATTCAAGGATGACATGTGGAAGAATGAATGGGAAGGTGTAAACTCATTGGCTTCTATCTGTAGTTGATCGTTGGACCTTGAGAACCACATTTGTCTTTACCGAGGCACCTAGATAAGCAGTAGTGTTACAGTGTATACAGATAAAGGGATGGCGATCCTTGTCATGCTCTTATTTAATTAGACCTGATTCTCATCTCTATAATAACATAATTGGAAGTAAAAGTAAGTTTATACACAAAAAGAAAAAGAAACAGCCAGCAGGGAACTGGAAAGTGTAACTAAGAAAATGATAGCAATTATGTGGTAGAACTGTATCTCAAACAATGTCTGCCTTGGGGGGATCAGAAGCTTATTTCTGGTATTTGCTGGCTGCAACAGTTAATTTCCCTTATGTATCTCTTTATAAAATAGATCTTTCCTTGCCTTTAAAGATTCATATATTACATATCTTCCTGAACTATGCAGATTATGAAAGAGTATTGTTTGGGTTTCTAGGGCTCTATGTGTAAAAGTTACTTAAGCACCAAGAGATAAAGACTTATAATTAGTACTTTAAATGTTATTCCTGGCATGTGGTAAAAGAGGGGCATAGCTGTAAAACATCCTCCGAAAGCCTGGAAATAAAAGGAAATAGATTTCCTATTGAGAGGGGAATGTGTAAACAAAGCAAAATGATTTAGAACTGTGACCTGCCCCTTCTTGTGAGAACCACAGAATGAGTTCTCTGCAGCACCCGCCCCGTCACCAGCCCCACCTTTCCACACCGCCCAACACACCATCACCTCATTTACTTCTGGTTAGGATTCCGGTGTTGGGAAGAGTGACAACATTAGAAGCAAACATAACCTTGAGCACAGCCCAGCGGAGAGCTCCCTGGATAACAGATTTTAAGTATATATATATATATATATATATATATATATATATATATATGTGTGTGTATTTTTAATAGTTTAACCAGATCATTGTGATCTGTCATTTTCACTGTGGCCCCGAGACTGCCTTGGCCCAAGGGAAGTTCATTCTCAATTATTTCAGTCCAGCACCTTCGTGTTAGGAGGAACCGTCCTTGTCTTCAAGAAGGAGAGAGGTTGGTCCTAAAGGTGGGAATTATCAGGTCCTTATGAGAGATTCTACTGTAAATCAGTCTTCTGACTTTATATCTTTGATGCCTGAGTATTGTAAAAGGAACCTCGTGATTGTGAGGTGTGTGATTCCTGATCCACACCCGAGGGCGTTAGGGGAGCTGTCACAAAACAGCATCTGCCTGGGTGCCTGGGTGGCTCAGTCTGTTAAGTGTCTGAGGTCGGGCTCAGGTCATGATCTCATGGTTTGTGGGTTCGAGCCCTACATCAGGCCCTGTGCTGACAGCTCAGAGCCTGGAGCCTGCTTCAGATTCTGTGTCTGCCCCTCTCTCTCTACCTCTCCCTGCTTGCTCTGTCTGTATGTTTCTCTCTCTCTCTCTCTCTCTCTCAATAAATAAACATTAAAAAATTAAAAATATATATCAATGCCTAGACTCCACCCTGGCATATTTTTGTGGAAGCAATCTGGCCACTCAGAGCCACTGTGAGAGATTTGAATTAACAAACAAAAGCAGCTCTAACATACAGCCAGTTTTGAGAAGACCCATCTTTAGCCCTCACCGTATGTCACCCCTGTGAAAATCGGAATCCTTCATGTATCAAGGCAGAGTCTCATGTGGAGCTGAGTCCTTTGATCTTTACCCCCTTCTTTCCATTTTCCTCATTCTTCAGTTCCTATTTTTTGTGTCCTGCTTCTGACTCGTCTTCTCCCTTCTCCTCACTTTCATCTGTGCTCTCCTAATTATTCCATTCCATTTCATTTTCCTTCAGGCAGCAATGCTCCCCTGTGTAGTGACACCTCCCTGTTGGCCTATCACTGTCCCTAAGTGTCCCCGGGTACTGATGTCCACGCCCTCCCAGGGGCAGCCTTCCCACACTATCCATCCAGGCACTCGGATCGATCGATGTTGTTACAGAATTGATTACCTTATTTCCTTATAAATATTAATTGTTATTATTTTATTTCACTCACATCCTTCCATGAAAAGCATACAAAATCGCAAATCTAGTGAGTCAACCTTTCATTGTCAAATACAAAGGCACTCCTCACGCCTCCATCTGGGCAGAACTCCCCACTGTACCGCTTCCTGGAAACCCTTCCTGGCGACTGGGAGACTTTGTTGCTGGCTCCTTATTCACCTCTTGGTCCTTAAGTATTAACATTCTCCAGAAATCAATATGCAGCTCTGTTTCAGTATCCCCATGTTTTTAGTCATTAGTGCCATGCGTACTCACGCCTCCCGCAGCTGAGTGCCCCATGATGTGCTGAATGGCCAGCTGGTGTTCAAGTGTCTATTGCAGGTGGTAATGCAGGGTTGTGACAGGTGCTTCAGACTGGACCCACTCCAAGATAAATGAGCTAAATCATTGTCTCTCATCGAATATGGAAACACAGACTCAGACCCACTCACCCTGTCTTCCTGGGCGGCTGCTTCATTGAGAGAGGCCTGGTGGATCTAAGGTCATACACATGTTGGCAGCAAGCTCAGCTTTCTGTGTCTTGTTCCCTCCTTCACCCACATGCATCCAGGTGATTGTCCAGTTTCTGAAATCACTATTTCAAACTGGATCTGCCATACTTCCTTCTCTGTGTCTATGTCCTGCTGTGAATTAGGCTGCGACAGTGGACTCTGACCCATAACCCTATTTCTGCAGATGGCTCATGCCCCTGCCGCAGACAGTTGTTCCAAAACACTAGGCAGGACAGGTCCTCAGCCAAGGAACGGCCCACTTCCTACACGGGCCATCCAGCACATCTCCGTTAAACCTCAAATATTGTCCTCCTCTCCCTACATCCTTCTATATAATCGACTTTGACATCATACAGAGTCTTTTATTTTATTCATTGTGTTTAACTTCAGCATTGAATATCCCTTCCCATTCTGTGGCTACTGACACCTCTCTTAAATTTCAAGGTTTGAATGAAACTATATCTTGCACAGTTCAAATGTTACTTTTTTAGAGTTATTTTGTTGTTGTTGTTGTTGTTGTTAACATTTACTCATTTTTGAGAGACAGAGCAAGAGCTGGGGCAGGGGGACCATAGAAACAGAGGGAGACACAGAATCCAAAGCAGGCTCCAGGCTCTGACCTGTCAGCACAGAGCCAAAAGTGGGGCCCAAACCCATGAACCGTGAGATCATGACCTGAGCCGAAGTCAGATGCATAACCAACTGAGCCACCCAGATGTCCCTCAAATGATATTTTTTAACTAAAGCTTTTATTTTTCTAGCAAGTCAGAATGAATCGTTCCTTCCACCCTGTGCCCACAGCCAGCTGGTAACTGTTATCTGGCTCACAGTTGACAGCATCTCTCAGTAAGCTTAGCACTATGAGCCAACCCCCTGCTGAACTGTCAATTCCTTTAGGACAGGAACTCTTCATGATGTCCGACCACCCAGCACTCAGCACATCACTTCCACATGATAGGGGTTCACCAAATAGCCAGGGAATTTATTCCCCCAGTGCTCTCTCAGTCAGTTTCTAAAGTCTCATTCTAGAAATACATTTTGTTTGGCTTAAGAATCCTCACTGTCATTCACAGAGTGTTATCGCCCAGGGCCCTCACTCTAAGCCCACGGTTTCAGCCAGGCCACTCCTATAAAGAAAACACTGCACTGGGGCACGTGGGTGGCTCAGTTGGTTGAGTATATGACTTCGCCCCAGGTCATGATCAAGCGGTTCATGGGGTCAAGCCCCCGGAACCCTGCTGACACCACCAAGCCCGCTTTGGATCCTCTATGCACCGCCCCTCCCTACCCCTCCCCTTCTTGTGCTCTCTATCAGAAATAAATAAACATTAAATAATATATATTTTAGAAAACACTCTACTGAAGATATTGCTGGTATATTTATCTTTGACTGTGTCACAGGTCACTGTATATTAGAGCTTGAAATTACTTTGACTTTGAAAATATTATTTGTCTGCATCCTCACTCAATAAAGAATTGGTCCAAATTCACAACGTTTGTAAGTGGCAAAATTGATACTGAATCCAATTTGAAGACAATAGAATCTGGAGCCAGACTAGCAGTGTCCCCACCTTGTGCCCTTACGTGTCTCCACACAAAGAGCTTAGTCATCTCTGCTTTCGTTTTCTAACCTGACAAGGGTGGTATTTATAGTACCAGCTTCACAAAGGTGTTCCGAGTATTACACTACTGCCGCATGTGCACTTGGATGTGCATCTTGTATAAATGTTACCTAGTTATTATTGAGCTATTCCCATGGATTACATACA
>NC_043701.1:117761032-117783643 GCF_006229205.1 Suricata suricatta | reverse complement strand
ATGCTGATCATCATTAAGATCTCAATTTAAGCGTGCCTTCCTCAAGGAAGCCTTGCAGGACTACTTTCCTAATTACACTCCCTCTTATCCCAGAGCATTCTGATTCTCCCTTCAGAACATATTTCAAAATGTCTTATTATAATGTAACTTATCTGTTTCTCACATTAATAGTTAATAAGCTCAAGTGCAGCATAGACTTAGTTTCTCTCTTTTCTCTCTTCTTTCACTAAAATTTGTATTCAAACACCTGTACATAGTAAACCTTTTATAAATGTTTGTTTAATGAACAACCAGATAGAGGAACTAATGGATGCAGGTAAAATAAGTGTTCTTTAGTATATTGTATGGGTGTTGGGAAACTACCTATATTTCAGGTTAAAGTGATTTAAAAATTCATCAACTAAACTTCAGGTGTATTAGCATCCCTAGAAGGTAGTACTTCCTAGCTTGATTATTCAGAAGAATTTTTCAAATGAAGACTCTTGAGAGACTAAACAATCTGACAGAAAACATGTCAGGAGAAAGTAATCACATATGCTTTTAGAGAAGCCAAGGTGGATAATTCACACACTTACTGAAAATCATTCATTGTGTGGAGTATCATAAGGAGCAAAGGAACTCTAAGATTTCATTTCTGACCTTCAGTAATTACCCTCAATAATAGGGAAGAAGGGAATATATAATATTTTTGTTTTATCATGATGGTAAATATGGCTCAGATAATCCAATTAAACATGATGAAATTTTTAACATCTAAATGGCTTTTAAGACTCCAAGCATTATGTTGTGTAGAATAGTTTTCCCATTTGATAAACTTGGGGGAATATTACCGAAATCATTACAGTGGTCACAGACATCTGCATTTTGACTTGTATGTAAAAATTAATTCTTGCATCAGGATTTTATATTATTTTCATTTTTTATAATAGTTTATTGTCAAATTATATACCCAATGCTTCTCCCCACAAGTGCCCCCCTCCATGACCATCACCGCCTTCCCTCCCTCCTCCTCTCCCTTTAGCCCTTGGTTCCTTCTCAGTGTTCAGTAGTCTCTTATGATTTGCATCCCTCTCTCTCCCCAACTTTCTTTCCCCTTCCCCTCCCTATGGACCTCTGTTAGGTTTCTACTTTTAGATCTATGAGTACAAACATATGGTATCTGTCCTTCTCTGCCTGACTTATTTCACTTAGCATGACACCCTCGAGGTCCATCCACTTTGCTACAAATGGCCATATTTCATTCTTTCTCATTGCCATATAGTACTCCATTGTGTACATTGTGTATACCATATCTTCTTGATCCATTCATCAGGTGATGGACATTTAGGCTCTTTCCATGATTTGGCTATTGTAGAAAGTGCTGCTATGAACTTTGGGGTGCATGTGCTCCTATTCATTAGCATTTCTGTATCCTATATTATTTTTCAATCATCATCCTCCTTCCCTGATATATATATAGAAACCCAGCATTTCAAAGAAAATCTATTTGTAAAGGCAATTAAGTTAATTTACATATATATTTATCTAGCATGTTTTGGATTGTCACAGTGAAATCTGTCCATGGCAAATTTAAATAATTAATGCTTAAATGCTTGCATTTTTATAAAGCTTTTTGTCTAATTGTATGTGATTGTTTTTAATATCATATACAGTGTACACTTTAAATTTTGACAACATTTTGTCTCATCATCACAGTTCTACATGTTTCTGGTTTACTAGGTAATTGACTTGAAATTTAGAATCTAGAAGAAACAAAAATGTGTAATATATATATTTTTTCTTTTCTATATACTAAAGGATGTTAGCTTTTTTTCAGCTATTGTTTGGGGGGAATAAGTCTCTTTTCTTCTCAGCTCCTCTTGCAGTAAATTATGCTATAATGTCAAACCATAATCATTTGAGTAAAAGAAAAATACTTGCTTATGGAAATGTTTCAAAGATAAGGAATCTTAGAAAAAAGCCAGTATTCCAAATAGAGCAGTAGGGATTTCTTGCTCATTCAGTTTGGCAAATAAAATAAGCAAAAACACCACTGAGCAAGTCCTAATATGTATGTCTATTACAGACACATGTTATGTATGTATCTTATGAGACAAATTATAATTTAATGTATAAAGACTTTTATGTGCCTGGTGCTAAACCAGATGCTCTGAAAAACAGGATGTATAAGACAGCACTCACCCTTGAGAAGCTTAATATATGTTGTGAGAGATCATCTTTATTCAGATGAAATGACCAGAAAATACTTCAAACCATTATTGAATGTTTTTAAGTTTATTTATTTATTTTGAGAGAGTGAGAGAGAGAGAAACCAAGCAGGCTCCACACTGTCTGCGCAGAGTCCAGTGTGGGCTCAAACCCATGAACCATGAGAGCTGAAACCAAAAGCCTGTCACTCTACCAGCTGAGTCCCCAGGCACTCCACAAACCACTATTGAATTTTGAAATTACATGGAAAAGAATCAGAATATATGAGTGTCCACTGTAACCTGAGTGGGCAGGGTGGTCTGTTAGGACCTGAGGAGCTGGGAAGGCTTCATTGCTGACGAGAATTGCATGAAACTATCAGGACAGTCAGTGCACACACAGGCAGGGAAGGGGGCATGAGGTTGTTGGAAATAGATGGGTACAACCAAAGGTAAGAGATTTCATGGGTATTTGGGGATATCACTCGGAATGCTGGTGGAGAGGGGAGGAACTGAATGGTAAAAGATTTGCCTTTCTTTGACTAAGCCAAGTATGCACCGGTTTATTCTTCCGGCCCCTGTCTTTAAAGGCATTTCTGTACTTTTTTGATGTCTTCTTATCTTTCCCTAGTGACAAATCTATCGAAGATGCTTTTCTTTCCTTTATCTTCTTCTAGGCCATAGCTGTCTGACAGAAAATATTCTGTCTGCATCTTCTGCACTTTGGAACACAGTGTCTGGCACAAATTGAGGTCTGAATAAATATTCATTTACATATTAATTAAAAGCATAGACTGCATTGCCCACTAATTTAAATTCAGCAATGTAGACCATGTAAGATTTAATAAACCAGTATTTAAGACAGAATCCTTAAATTGATGAGTTAAGGTATGGGCTATGGAACTTATGGAAGCCAACTTTGAGGAAATCTTTATTGGAGGTAATGAGGTAGAAGTTGAGCATGAGAGAGCAGAACAGCCTGAAAGCATCTCGGGTTCCAGTTTACAGTCTCAGCGTTTGAGTAATGAGATTCAGTGAACCTCTACACAAAGATTATGAAGTTGCTACAGAAAGGGAGCAAGCTCTCCAAATTCTCAGGCAATACAGAGAAACACTTTAAAAGTCTTATTGCTGCAACTTTATTCTTTGGCTTTGTATTGGGAATAGGGACACCTAAAAGAGATCCATCTCCAGTAGCAACCCTTTTAATGGTCCCTAAAATATTACCAGTCGTGGTAGTGTTAATGGTGTTCATATCCTGAATTATACACCTGAACGAAAGCTCTACTGACACAACCACTGTCTTTGATCTGTCTAGGACATGCGGAGCAGAAGAGGGCTCACTAGTAGCTCCATATGCTCTTTAGCTTCAAAGTTCACATTAAGACTGCAGAGAGCATGATCTGAAAATGACTAGATTGCATTACCTGGTCTCTTTGACCAGAGACAGTGGTCTTAGGTTCAGCCAGACTGCCAACCTTCAGATCCAATAGGCCTCTTGTGGCACCAAGTTTATTTAGCTTCCTGTTACAATACAGGGCAGTTAACAATGTAACTTCTATGGCAATAGCCAAGGGGAAGTACAATTTCAAATGTCTTCTAAATCATCTGCACTTGGAGTATATTACCCCCCTGATACAGATATCTGAGGCATTCTCCTGAAAGTTTTGTTACAGCAACTTCTATAATACCTAGTACATAAAAGCAAACTTCCTAAAACACTGATACACACCAGAATATCTTTTATCTGTTGAGGAGTTAGAATTCCTTCTGCAAAATACATTTCTGACCATACCTTTCCCTAGGTACATTATCTGATATTTCTTCAACATTTTAAAGATTATTTATTCCCTTCATCCTCTATTATTTACACCTTTTTGGACGTGTTGATGGTGATATTCAGCTCCATATAAAAGTTTTTCAGATGTAAATGAAATCCTTTCTTCAACAAATCTATCTCCATGGTTATTACCTGGCTGGTGAGTTTTAGGTTGCCTTCCCAAATAATCTCTCTACCCAGGAGATCAATATCCACTCAAGTTTCATTTTGATCTAACTGCATAAGTAAACCAAGAAATCCTTTATTAGATCATAGAGCTGAGACCAAGAGAGTAAATGTTTTCCATAACACATTTCAATTATTGCCATGTTATTTTCTCCACTTTCCCAACAAAACCAGGTTTTTCTCACGTATCATGTATTTTCCAATACCAGAGTAGGCAATGGAAACTATCTCTCAGGCAACTCTGGGCTTCATCTGATCTGGCATCAGAGCCATACACCATCCCCTGGTATACATTTTCACAGACAAAAGCTTCTGGGCATCATTTTAGTGCACCGGGCATTTTTCTCTCTCGAGACAACACAGCGTTGATGCTGAATCTCTCCAAACCACACAAAAGCTACCATGGAAAGCTATGTTTCCAAGAGATCCCAGGTGGGTCATATGTGTTGGCCTCATACAAAAGCCAAAAAATGCAATGGCCTCCTCTAGCATCAGCCACAACTCAATATCAAATCTGAGAGGAGCAGTTGACAGAGTTATATTCTTGCTCTGAAATGTTCTCTTAGAGAAAAGTGTAAAGACATCCTTCCTTGATATCTTTGTTTATTCTCATTCCATATTGTGCATTTTAACCTGGTTTACCTTTTATTGCTTTTCTTAACACAGACTCAGCCCTTCCAAGTGGGATTTGCTGATTATGTTCTACTTTTCTTCCCTAAGGCTGGTGCTTCCTTGTATTCTAGAACATTCCCTTCTGTCCATTCCCAGGAAAAGGGGTAGGTTTGAAAAGGTGGCATGGAGTAACATGGAGCTGAAAGACAATTACCTGAGAGTAGAGGAGGTCATAGAGGTTTAAAAGAGAAATATAGGAAAGCCTGTTTATAAAATACAACCAAGACCTAAACTTTGAAATGTGTGTTGGAAGGAAGAAAGAAAGGGAAAAGTGAGTCAAATCACAAAACAAGGAATGAGTAATTACAAGGGTTATGGTCAGCCTGAGTGGTATCCTGTCAATGCAGTAGAAAGGAAAAATGGGTAAGGATCGGTAAAGACCCTACATGTGACTAAAATTTTCTTTGTAATTTTTTAGAGCATCATTGAACATAAGTTACATGTAATAACACATATTCATCATCAGGGTACATTTCAGTGATTTTTTTTAGTAGCTTTAGATAGTTATGTAACAATGACCAAAATCCAGGTCCAAACACCATCATCACCTAGAATGTTTCCTTGTGCCTGCACGCAGTCAATGCTTCCCCCATCCCTGGCTCCAGGACCCTAGTTCTGCTTTTTATCTCTAAAAAAATGTGCCTTTTATAAAAATCTCAAAAATATGGAATTGTACAACATGTAGTCTTTTTTGAGGGGAGAGGTGATTTCTTTCAGCATGATACTGTATTTAGTAGCATTAGTATGACTGTACTCAGCCATCTACAGTGTAATATGATTCAGTTCTGTAGTTCTGTTTCTTTGAATTTCTCAATAGTATTCCATTGTATAAAAACAGGTTTTGTTAATTTTCTCACCAACTGATAAACATTTGAACTGTTCCAGTTTTAAAGAATATGAATAATGTACCTATGAATTCTCTGTATGCCTTTCTATGGACATGTACCTATTAAATTTCTATTGGGTATATATATGTAGATACTTGAAGGAGCATTGCTCTGTTGTAGAAAAGAGACACACTTACCTTTTTGAGAAACTGCCAAACTCCTTTCCAAAGTGACTATACTATTTTATGTGTCGACATAATCACTGACACTTGATATTGTCAGAGCCTTTATAAAGCCCACTAGAGCAGGTACCTCACCATATCTCACTGTGGTTTTAATTTTCAGTTCTTGAAGGACTCTTGATTTTAAGACCTTTTCATGTGCTTATTCACAGTTTTTCCATCTTTGATAAAAATATCTATTCAAATCTTCTGCCCATTGTCTTATTTGTACTGTTTATCTTCCTAGTATTGATTTATAATTCTTCTTTGTAAATTATGACTACAAGTACATTATCCGATATATGATTACCACATATTTTCTCAGAGTCCATGTTGTGTCTGTTATATTCTTAGTTGTGGTTTTGGAGGAGCAAAAGTTTTCAATTTTGAAAAAGTTTAATTTATTATTTTTTTTATTTTTGTGTATCATGTTTTGATGTCATATTTGAGAAGGTTTTGCCAGTTAAGTTCATGAACATTTTCTCAGATCACATATGAGATTCATACTTTTTGCTTTTATGTTGTACAAGTGATCCATTTTGAATGCTGTGACATAAAAGTTTTAGTTCATCTGTATTTTATTTATTTTTATTTTTTGCATAGAAATATCTAATTGTCTCAGTGGGTAGAAACTCTTTTCCCCCTTGAATTATCTTGGTATCTTTGTTGGAAATCAGTTAGCTATAAATAGAAGAGGTTGTTTCTAGACTTCTGTTCCATTAATTTGTATGTTTACTTATGCCCAAACCATATTGTCTTGACTATTGTAGGTTGATAGTATATTTGCAATCATATAGTATAAGTCTTTTTCAATTATTTATCTTTTCTAAAATTCCTGTGGCTATTCTAGGTCCATAATACTTCCATAGAAATTTTAAGATTAACTTGACAAACTGTACAAAACAAAGCATGATAAGAATCTTGGTAGAGGTTATAGTAAATTTATAAAACAAATAAATTGTGAAGAATTTCCATCTTAACAGTATTGAATCTTTCAATTCTGAACATGGACTGTCCTTCCATATACTTTTAAATTTATCAGAGCAACATTGTAGATTTTGGTGTATACATTTTGGACACATTTTGCTGAATTTATTCATAGTTATTTTGTCATTTTAAAGCTACTGTGGATGGAAATAATTTTATTTTGGGATTGCTCACTACAAAATAGAAAAAAATGCAAAGGATTTTGTTAGTCATTTGCTTGCTCTCATAGTTTTTTGTAGATTACTTAGTATTTTCTACAGATAATAGTATCTTCTTCAAATAGAATAGTTTTACTTCATCTTACCAACCTGATGCCTTTTGTTGTTGTTATTCTTTTACACACTTTAATGCACTGACCCGCACCTCCAGTACAATGTTTAATAGAAGCAGTGAGCGCATCCTTTTTATGTTGCTGATCTTAGGGAAAAGCATTGAGCCCTCATCATTAAGTATAATGCTAGCTGTTGGTCCTTTGTAGGTAGTTTTTGTTATGTTGATGAAGTTTCCTTCTATTTTTCGTTTGTTGAATCTCTTTTTTCATAAATGAACGTTCAGTTTTACCAACTGCTTTTTCTGTATTTATGGAGATTATCATGTGGTTCCATCATTTGTTTCATTAATATGATGTATTATATATATGATTGAATGTCTTTATTTTGCCTTCGATTTGAAGGATTGTCTCACCAGATATATTAAACGTGGTTGACAGCTGCTGGTTGTTTTTCATCCTAGCCCTTTGAATATGTCATTCCTATGCTTACTGACCTCTATTATTTGTAATGAGAAGTCAGCCATGAATGATACATTGTTTCCTTTTATGAAATGAGTTCTTATTTTTTCTGCTCTTATATTCTTCGTGTTTCAGCAATTTGAGAGTGATGTGTCTATGTGCACTTCTTGTATCTACTCTTCAGATCCATGGACCTCTTAGTTCATGACAAAAACTCTCTCCTTGAGCAAAATTTAGTTCGGCTGTGGTGAGCCTTCTTTTCAATTAGGCCTCGTGTTTGGGTCTTGTCTTTGGCCTGTCCAGCCCAGTTTCAGCAAGAATCCTGGTGCACTAGATTACAGACAGCCCCTACTCTGAGGATCTGATCAAATTTCTCATCACCTACACTGGCAGCTGATCACCCTGGCCTGCCTTCTGCAAATATCCTGTTAAGCTGGCTTTACAAAAATCCCCCTACCCTTGATGTCTTCTGTTAATAATTTTCCACCCACTCTGCTCACTGACTGTACATCCTCAGTTGCCTTTACTGCAGCTGGAGTTGAGCTGAGCCCTCATTCTCCCCCTGTGCTGATCATCCTGACACCTTTCTCAAAGGTCCTGGATGACACCTTCCTTTCAAGGTGGGTTTTTTTTTTTTTTGCCTTTTTTTACACATTTTACCAAGTGTCAGAATAATTTTTCTTTAACTATCTCTAGATTTATTTTTTTAATTACCATGTTTGTTTTAACCTTATATTGTAGTACTTCTGGATTTTGATATTGACTCTGAGGATTTTTTTTAATAATATATGTAGATTTCATCTGCTGAATCTATCTCTGTTAAGTTTGTAGCTCCTAGCATTTGTGCATGATTTTTGCATTTATTCTTATTTTTAATTTTTAGCTGGCCTTTTAAGAGATGTTCTTGTTTCTATATGTCTTTTTTTTTATTGTTTTTCATTTGTTTATTATTGAGAGACAGAGAAAGAAAGAGCACAAAGAGGGGAGGGGCAGAGAGAGAAGGAGACACAGAATCCAAAGCAGACTCCAGGCTCTGAGCTAGCTGTCAGCACAGAGCCCGATGTGGGGCTCGAACCCACAATCCATGAGATCATGCCCTGAGGTGAAGTTCAGACACTCAACCAACCTAGCCACCCAGGCATCACTCTATATGTCTTAATGTCAGCCAGTGATTTGCACCAAAGTTAGCACAAAAACCTTTGCAGGTTGATCTGAACATAGGTTGAGCTCTGCATGGAACTTTCAGGAATTCTTTTTCTGCTTAATTTCTGGCTTGCTCATGGCTTACTTCAGCTGAGAGCCCCCAAGTTACACAACTCATATGGGCAGAGCTGAAGTGATTCCTCAGTCATTTTCCACTGTGCTTGAGTCATTTAACTCCACACCAAATTCAGTCTATTGTCTCTTAAACCAAATCTGCTGCTTTTCATGGCCAGCCCTACTTTTATAAACCTGTGCCAAATATACTTGAGGGAAGAGGAGGGGGACCGACAGCCAAACATGGACAGAGTTTTTAAAATAGGGATTCCTATGATGAATTGGAGAGAAACTCATGAAGTAAATGAAATAAAGGCATTGTATTAACAAGAGGAATCCACTTTTTTTTCTTTTTACTGAAATAATTTTAGTGAATATTTTCATGAATCAATTATAAGCCATGATTTTAGTTTATGTTTATCAGAGGAAAATTCCATATATTTTTATGTCACTTCTATGAAAATGTATTCATTTTATAAACCCTTAATTTCATATTAGGCATCATCTATGTGTCTAATAAGAATTGTAAGATAACAGATGTTCTGGGGCACTGAATCTTTGTTCTGCTGAATTAAATAATCAAAGGGGATTATTTCAGTAATCCCTTACTGTCTGAAGAGAATTGGAATATCACAAATTGTTTAGCAAAAACCTAATTCTGCAACATATTACACTGCACTTCTGATATTCTTACAAACAGACCAAGAAAGAAACAGAAAAATGATCTACATTAAATGCAACATACAAAATGAAAGGAATTCGGCGTGACATACTAGGAAACAGACTTGAATGTCTGGAGGCCCAAAGCAGTCTTTTCTGCCTTGGCTAAAAATCAACACAGACAAGCCCCAGATACTCTGAGATTCCAGGAAGGTCAGAGAGTACCTTCATGGTGAGTATTTCCCAAGGAAGTCCTCACCACAGCATTGTCACTTTATACTCTCCAGGTGAAATGCTTTGGAAGCTGGAATACCAAGAAAATCCTTATTAATAGATTTTCTTCCTTAATAATAAAAAGCACTAGATTGAAATGGATATTCAGGTGATGAGGGTTCCAGAACAAAAGACTCTGTATCGTCAAGCAGCAGAAGGCTGTGGGGTAGCTGGAGTCTATGCACACTGCAGAGACATAGGAACAATAGAGAAACATTCCTCATTATCTGACTGGTATCTGTGCCCTTGACCAAAACTTTTCCTTTTCAAGTTTATTTTGTCCTCTAAGTCAGGTGTGAAAGGTTTTGATCCATGTTTTGAAGATAAACACTGTTCTGTTGTAATTTTGATCATAAAGAAGAACCCTTCAACGAATTCACTGCTGTTCTCTGGAAACTTCTGACCTAACAGGATGGCACTCTCTCTGGATTTTCCTACCACATGGATCAGATATCAACTATCAGGAAATCCTTTGAGTATTCAGCTGTCACGCACTGATACTCAAGTTCTCACGACCCCTGAAGCCCTTCATTGAATCCCTCTACTTATCACCATGTGTTACCATGCGTTACACTTTTCCAGGTCATAACGTTCTGGGTTCCTGAGATTCTTATCCACTCCCCTTTCCTTAGGGTCATCACACATGCCCTTCCCATTTCCAATGACTGTGTGTGATCCATCTTCTACTATCATGCACCCATCTTTCACTCCCAGCTTGAATGTGACCCATGCCAAAGGGCTTTCACACCTACCCTGTAGCTTACTCATTGTTTATGTTCATTTACAGTAGTACTTTCTACAATATGTCAGTATATATGCCCTTGTTTCATTAATAATTTTGTGCTGATGGTAAATTCCAAAAAGAAGAGAAAGGAGGAGAAGAAGGAAGAAGGGGAGGGGGAGGAAGAGGTGCAGGAGGAGGAAGGAAGAGGAGCAAGAGGAAGAAAGGAAGAGGGAGATGCAGGAGGAAGGGGAAGAAAGGAGAGGGAGAGGGGGACAAGGGGAGAAAGGGAGGAGGGGAGAAGGGGAGGAGGGAGAAGAAAGAGGAGGGGATGAGGGAGAGTAAGGAGGAGAAGGAGGAAGGAAGAGGGGGAAGGAGAGAGGGAGGAGGGGAGAAGGTGGAGGAGGAGAAGAAGGGAGGAGGAGGGGGAGGGGGAGAAGGGGAAGTAGGGGTGGAAAGAGAAGGACAAAAGGGAAGGAGAGTCCACTTTTTATTTACCAACTTTAACTTACCCCCATTTCCTAGCATAGTTCTTAAAACCATTGTAGGTTCTTATTAAATTATTTAGAAATGAATGCTTTTCTCGAGATTATTATTTTCCCTAAATTAATGTTAGGAATTAATTCTGCTATTATGATTATCACCAAATGATCTCGATTGGCTTACCTCTATAACTCTTGTGGAAGGGTACAGAATTTTCCAGACTCTTCTAAACTCAGCTTTACATGTTTTCACATGCCATCAATCCAAAGTTCCCATTCCAAATTGAATTTCATTTTTAAAAGAACTAAACATGCATATTTATAGCCTTACCTTGTACTAAATATCTACAAAACTTATACACATGTCTCCAGTTTTTTGTCTGCCTGGTTTGAACAGTTAATGTGAGTAATAACAAGAGTAAGAAATACGTTCTAAGAACCTTACATTTTTAAAAGTTCTTAATTAATTTAGATATTTGCTTCATTTTAAAGAATTGTTTTATTACAGGGAAATATATATACTTGTTATCTATCTGTGTATACATATTTTTATTACTTGTTAAATAGCTAATCATGATTTCTATACAAGAGCAACTCCACCACTTCTGCAGCATGACCCTTGGCCATTGCAATGAATAATCATATATTGAATTAAAGTTGGTTTAATGTATCAATGACCACATGATACCGCATAGCAAAACCTCCAAGTACATGATCCCTGAAGAATAAATAGTCACAAAGGAGCCAAGGAGAAAAACTAACCATAACATTCTTTTCCTATAATATTTGGGGTTCTTAGGATTGAACTGACATAATTTCAAAGTAAACTAGCTTTTTCTTTTTTTTTATTTTTAAAGTACATTTTTGGTTCATATATCAGAGAAGTTCAGTGGTGAACTGTCTCAGGCATAAGTGGAAAGGATGTCACCCAGGATATTTTCTCTCTATTTCCTGGCCTCACCTTCTCCTGAGCCTCAGTCTTGGACAGACCCAATACAGATCCAAAGATGAGCCAAATGTTAGGTATAAATCGACCAGTTGAGTCCTGAAGGAATTAAAAGCCACTCTTTCCTGTGGTTCTGAGAGTTACCCTGCCTATACAACTTGGATAAGTTGCCAATTCTGAAATCAAGCAGTGTCCAGGCCAGAGGCTCACTCCCATTGTTGGAGCCAAGACCAGCCCAGCCCAGCATGGGCTGCAAAGGGGTGAACCGCTCTCCAAGGAAAGTGAGTGGCTCTTTCTAAAACCAGGATGCCATGGAGGCAAAAACATCAACTGGTTTACATACTTAGTGTGTCAGTTTGGTCACCATTCACGTAAAAATAAGCATGCTCACACTTTATTATAGCTTAAGCCTGATGATCCTCTCTGTATGAACTATGACTTTTATTTAATCTTTGCTTCATTTGTGACATTCCTATCTAAGTTTTTGTTTAGTTTATGAACCAACATTGTTTATATTGGTCTTTTTACATAGAGCCATATTTTTTTCATTTCTTAGGCACAGGAAAGAAATTGAAGAGAGAAACAAGCCACAGCCAGAAATAGACAGGAATGACAGGGATAAACTAGAGTGTTGTATTTATTTATTCACCTTTGTCTTTATTTCTTGTGGCAGTGAGGGATGGCTGGGCCTGTCTGGAACACACACATTGGGAATAGTGAGGGAAGTGACAGGTAGGGGTAGGGCCACACTTCATGAGGAGGACTGTAGCTGCAGCAAAGATATGGAGACACACCACAATCTAGGTCTGACCGTTTCAGTATCATAGCATTTCAGTAAAATGATTACAAATCATAGATTTTATTTGACTTTGTGATAGCTTGCAAGAGACACTTTGGCTTCTCTGTGTATGTCAGCCCCCCCTGCATTCTCTTTTATTTCAGAGGTGGATTTCCTCTCTGCTTTGAGAACCCCTTCAGTACCTTCATCTCAGAGATCACTGATTGCAGTCCTTGGGGTGTGACTGAAAGAAATTGCCACCAGAGTTGTGTTGCCGAGCTCTTGTGCAGGGGGCAGTACCATCTTTTGGATATTCAGTCACTGTCTCTGTTCCCTTGTTAAATCCTGGACAAATAATAATTTCTTCACAATAGTTTTGTTTGATGTAGGGACTCAGTTATGTTGACTTTTGGCCCACAACGTTAAGATTTAGTTCTAAAAGACTGAAAAAGAGCTTCAAGCTATATGAGTCACTTACATGTGGAAATGATTTTTGGCTTATTTGTTAAACTCTCTGCTTCCTAACGGTTTCCCAAATATATCAGGATATATATCACAACAATAATGATGTTCCCTGAATAGCTCAGCTCATCCATCGTTGGCTGGCTGTGCCGTTTGGGGACTGTTTCTCTAATCTGTGCGTTGCTGTACTATTTGGTATTTATAGCACCTCCCCGATGGGTGCCTTCTTCAATTTAATTGTTATCCAGTTTATCCTCCTTTCCAATATCACTCATGAAAATGTTAAATAAGACCGACCACAATACCTACGTCGGGAAGCACATCCCGCAACATGTCTTAACTTGATGCATTGCCATTTAGCATCAAACTCCTTTGGCCAATTTAAGTCCCAGGAAGAATGTTAATATTGAATCCAGTTTGAGCTAAATTTTAATTAAGACTTCCCGAGACATTATGGTAAGTGATTTACTATAATCAAAATTGATATCTCCTCTACTCCCCACACCCTCTAGTCTTCTAATTTTACCCACATGTGAAAGAGAACGGAGTTGGTCTGGCTTGAATAATTCTCCATAAATACACATCACTCATCTGTTCTGTTTCTGCAAATTGTTTCCTTCTCCTTTGCCTTTAGGACCATGCCAGTCATCCTCCCTGTAAGTCCCAGAATGATTTTATGAAATGCTCTACCTTCTGGCAGCCACATCTGTCCACCCCCACCCAAATCTCGGCTAACTGAATGCCAACTCTCAAATTCCCTTCTTTCCTCTCAATTATTTTTGTAGCTGCTGTTTCTATGCACATTATTGTTTTAAATGCAGTTCATAAAGACAATAGAAACATAGTATGCACAGCATTTCCCCTTAAGCATGATGGTGTGTGTAAAGTACTTTGTTTACATTTTATCAGGATGGTGAACACGGAATTTGAATGGACACTAATTAACATGGCGTTCTTAAAACTGAACTCAAATTTGGAGGTAAATGGGCACACTCACATTGGATCTAACAAGGTGCACCAGTGTGCAGTGGCCACCCAAAGAAACCTGTGAATCATATAGAACTACTGTAATGGTAGTGAAAATTAAGGGATAGAAATAGATACAAAAATGTCACAAAAATTTTTCTGTAGTTTTACTTGTTACAATTATATATTTTTTTCTTTATTCAACAGGAAATATTTTTAAGCTTAATTTTTTTTAAGTTTAGTTATTCTTTTTTTTGAGAGAGAGAAGAGTGAGCACAAATAGGGAAGGGGCAGAGAGATGGGGACAGAGAATCCCACATAGAGCCTGACTCAGGGCTCATTCTTATGAATATTGAGATTGTGACCTCAGCAGGAAACTTATATTGTTTTCCCCTTATGTATAAACTATATGAGATCAACTTTCTTATCTCCATCAGCTTTGCAATGATGAAAACAAAAAATTCTGTGTATGTTTGTAAAATGCATACTATAAGATTTCCCACTAGAATCTATAGTTTCTCCATGCCTCCCATCCCCGCTGAGATAAATTTATATTTATCAGCAAGTCAAGGAGCCTTATTTAACACATTAGATGATTCTTATCTTAATTTTGCTTGATTAAATTATTATCTGTTTTCACACATAACAACCCAAGTATAGCTTTAACTATTGAATACAAGTTGTTTCAAAATAACTAATACCACATGCAAATTAGCCATACAAATGTTCATTTGGTGTTATTTCAGGGCCTCTGAATTCATTGCCTTTTCTTAAAAATTATTTCTTGGGCTTGATAGTCTAATCTTTAATAAGATTTTTACAGTTGCAGTTAGATTTCTGTGATTTTGCAAAAGTAATACCCTAGGGCTTTGCAGTCTTTCATAAATCAGTGTAAACAACATTTAAAAACCTTTGCTCAAAGGAAATGTAAATAAAGAGGGTACAAGGACAAGAGACCCTCTGAGAGACAAAAGGAACAACTTATGGATGTGAAAAACCAAAGCAAAGGAAGTGGGGAGAGCAATAAAGACAAACCTCACTCACTTCATTTTCTCAAGTGCCACGGGCAGCAATATGTGTTTATGTGTCTAGAATAGGAGGGAACGTAGAGGAAAAAAATTAAATTTCCCATTGTGAAATTAGACCTGCTGTTAGAGCTGTCCTCTTCTTTCCCTTAGTAAATTAAAATAAAGAGACTCTTCAAGATTCACTTATCACTTTCATAAGGGAAAAAAAAAATCTTTCTTGCTGTGATCGCTTTCCGAATCCAAGCACCGAAGTATTGGCTCAAGACAGCAAGAGTGAATGTGCCAAGAGATCTTTCTTTACCTATTTTTATTTTTAATGTTATTTTCTTTGTTTATTTGGGTTTTGTTTTGTTTGGGTTTTACTGTAAGAAGGACTTTTTTAATTTAAAATTTTGTTAGTTAACAAATAATACAGTGTAGTATTCGTTTCAGGAGTAGAATGCAGTGATTCATCACTTAAATACAACACCTAGTGCTCATCCTAACAAGCGCCCTCCTTAGTACCCATTCCCCACCTAGCCCATCCCCCACCCACTTTCATAGGTCATCCCATAGTTTGACACTCTCATTAAGTGTCTCCTGTGGTTTGTTTTCCTCTCTTCTCTGTTTCTTCCCTCATTTCCCATATGTTCATCTGTTTTGTTTCTTAAATTCTACATATGAATGAAATCATACAGTATTTATCTTTCTCTGGTTGATTTATTCCACCTGGAATAACACACTCTAGGTCCATCCACATCATTGCAAATGACAAGATTTCATTCTTTATGATCACCGAGTAATATATATATACACACATATATCTACATCTTACTTGGTCCATTCCTCAGTTGATAGACATTTGGGCTCTTTCCATAGTTTGGTTATTGTTGATAGCACTGCTATAAACATTGGGGTGATGTGCCCCTTTAAATCAGCAGTTTTATATCCTTTGGTTAAATACCTAGTAGTATAATTTCTGGATAATATGGTAGTTCTATTTTTAAGTTTTTGAGGAACCTCCACACTGTTTTCCAGAGTGTCTGCACCAATTTGCATTCCCACCAGCAGTGCAAGAGGGTTCTCCTTTCTCCACATCCTGGTCAACTTCTGTTGTTTCCTGAGTTGTTAATTTTAGTGATTCTGACAGATGTGAAGTGGTATCTCATTGTGGTTTTGATTTGTATTTCTCTGATGATGAGTGATGTTGAGAATCTTTTCATGTGTCTGTAGCCATCTGGATGTCTTTTTTGGAGAAGTGTGTATTCATGTCTTCTGCCCATTTCTTTGCTGGATTATTTGTTTTTTGGGTGTTAAGTTTGATAAGTTCGTTATAGATTTTGGATACTAACCCCTCATCTGATATGTTGTTCACAATTATCTTCTCCTCCTTTTTGTATTTGAAAGCAAGCTCCTTTTGTTGGGGGAGCAGAATGACAAATTGGCAGAATGTTGAGCCCCCAGAGGACTGATGCTGTGATTTTCCTTTCTAGCTCACCGCGGTGGATGCAGATGAAGGGTCTAATGGAAAGATAACCTATGAAATCCTGGTTGGGGCTCAGGGAGACTTCACCATCAACAGAACCACGGGGCTCATCACCATCGCTGAAGGAGTGGCGCTGACAGTGGGGCGCACCTATGCACTCACAGTCCAGGCAGCTGATAACGCGCCTCCTGCTGAAAGAAGGTAATTCTAAGCACAAGTAGTTCACCTTCCGGGCACTCCCAGTTACCCGCTGGTACCTGAGGGAAGCCTAGCAACCATTCCGTCATTCTACAAACCTACACATTAGACCAACATATGAGAGGGACGGGATTCTCAGGAACTGCACATTCTTATGTGGTTAGCTTGTGGGGAAAGGACGATAAAGACAAGTTTAAACCACAAGATAAGTAACAGTGATTTCACAGATGTGAGGGAGGCAGTTATCAGTTCTTGGCACAGGGGTAGGACTGGGAAATACCAGAGTCATGTAGCCAATGTATTGCTGACAAGCAAGGTTGGTGATAGTAAGTTATCACAGACATAGCAGTGACATGAAATGTCTGGGATTTGAAACCACCTCTCAATGTCTGGGTAATTATTTAAATATATATGTATAAAGATATATTTATACATATATTCTATCTGTATATATACAAATTCTATATATGCAAATATATGCATATATACAAATATATGTACTCTACATAATCTCTTTAGGATCTATAGGATTTACTATAGAATTGTGTAGTCCCTGACCTGAGATACCTTTTTATTAATTATTTGCTGATTTCCAGTAAGGATTTAAAAATATGAATGAATAGTAATTCATTCCTAAACCTTCTGGGGCACTCCTCTGCTCACCACATATTCTGGGGTTCTTTTAATATGAATGCTGAATAATTTCTTCAAAACTATTTTCACAGCTAAGTAATATTCTTTCATATGTATATAATACTGAGTTAGTAATGCACTATGGATGGACTTTTAAATTCCAGCTGCTCTTTTACTAACAATGAAGAAATAAATGACACTGAACATGTGTCATTCTGAATACGTGCAGATATATCAGTGCACTAAATTCTCTCTTACCAAACAGCATGTGCAATTAAGTTTTAGTCATAATGCCAAATTGTATTCCATGGGGCTCATGACAATTTACATTTCCAACTGTCAAGTCTGAGAGTGGATATGTCTACAGTATCGGCAGCCATGTGTCATACCAAACATGGATTTTTGCCAATCAGCTAGACAAAACTAACACCTATGCTTTTTTTTATACATTTGATCATGAGTAAGTTTGAATATGTTTCCTATGCTTACATACAAGCCAGTTCTGTTACTTTTTCTGCAAAGTGTGTGTTCATCATCTTTGCCCATCTTTCTATTGACATGTCATCCCCAGGTAATAATTACCTTATATTTTCTATTAATGACTTTATAAATTCATGCTTAAGGTTAAATCAGTGTTGCATTTGGGATTTATCCCAGTGTACATAGGAGATGGCAATCATCAATAATATGTTTAGGCTACTCTGCCATTTTCTACATGCAGTATGTTAGATAGTTCACTTTTCCCCCACTAATTTGAGATATTACATTTATTATATATTTTCTCATTTATTTGGAGTTGACTTGAAACTTTCTCTTCTCGGGATGCCTGGGTGGCTCAGTTGGTTAAGCAACCGACTTCTACTCAGGTCACGATGTCATGTTCATGCGTTCGAGAACCCCACGTCGGGCTCTGTGGCAACAGCTCAGAACCTGGAGCCTGCTTCAGATTCTGTGTGTGTGTGTGTGTGTGTGTGTGTGTGTGTGTGTGTGTGTCTCCCCCTCCCCTGCTCAAACACTCTCTCTCTCTCTTTCTCTCTCTCTCTCTCTCAAAAATAAACAAACATTAAAAAAAAAGAAACTTTCCCTTCTACCCCATTAATTCTTTTCATAAGCGATTGTCACAATTTTAATGGTTGTTTATTTTTAGTTTTTGTTGTTAATGTTTATTTATTTTTGAGAGAAAGAGAGACAGAGTGTGAGTAGGGAAGGGGCAGAGAGAGAGGGAGACACAGAATCCAAAGCAGGCTCCAGGCTCTGAGCTGTCAGCACAGAGCCCGTCACAGGGTTTGAACCACGAACTTTAAGATCATGACTTCAGACAGTCAGAGGCTTAACCGACTGACCCACCTAGGCCCCTCAATTGTGAATGTTTTGAACTGCACTTCATAATATGTTGCTAACTTATCTCAATGATGTTTTTCCCTAAAAGGGTCTCAGTTTCTCTCTCTGTTAATTTTGTGACTATATATGAATTAGTTAAGTGAAGGTTTTAAACTACATTTTTATTAGAAACATTACATTTATAAATTAACTACTTGCAGTTAAATTGAGTGTTTTTGATGTCTAATCTTTCTGTTCAAGAACTTTCTGATTCTCTTTTTGACCATGCTGTCTTTTGTGCCTTGTAGGAGTTTCTATTTTTTAAATATTTTCTTTGTGTGAGTCCTGTGCCTTTTTTTATTGGTCTGTTTCCGTATCTTTTGTTGTTATTATACATAACAATATACAATGATGTTATATATGTGAATTTTATTAATTTTAAGTCACTTTTTAATTCTCTTGTATTTTTGTAGATTTCCAGTCAATTCTCTAGTGTTATCCAGAAATATATTTTATAAATGGTAAAAATTGTATGTCCTTTCTATTTTTTCCTTTAATTCATTTGTTAATTGTCTCTATAAAAATATTTATCTTGTTTGTAACTCATGTGGGAAGAACATCCCCCAGAATTCCCATTATATTCGTTTATGTCTTTAAAAAAACACATTTTTTAAATTATGCCAAGAAAGTGTTCACATTTTATTGGCTTTTTAAAATAAGAAAATACATATCCATCATCTATGAAGACAGTAATGACTTCCATTCTTCAGCTAATCGTATAATGATTGATCTTAATATAGTTCCTGAATAATCTATTTTTCATCCTTGGTATGAATCCCACTAGACGGAGATGTTTTAATCTTGAATTAAACTACTACATAATGCTTGTTATTTTATTTAGTGAAGGGATCTGTGCTTCTTTTTTTTGAGAAATTTTTATGAAGATGTGATGTAGTTGTTCTGATACCTCATAAAAGAAGCAAACAAAAACCACAAAGAAACGCAAGGAAGAAATAACAAGTGTGATGGGAAGTGTGAATACATGCTAACCATCTCTTAACCCAGCAAGGAAATCTAAATTTGGTTCTGTGAAAAAAAAAGAAGTAAAAAATAAAAACATAATTACATGGATAAATCACCAGCTCACTTAATCAAAAAAGGAAGAAAGTGCAATAATAAATTCTAAGAGAATAATACAGAAACAGGAAAAGAAAAGAATCTTAAGAGACAACTTTGCTTTAATATATGCAAAATTTGAAAACAGGGATGAAATGGGTCATGTTTGCAGAAGATACAGTTTATCATTATTGATCCCAAAGAGGAAAAAAATCAAAGAGAGCAACCTCATAGAGGAAATAGAGGAAGTTTTCAAAGAGCCCCTACCAGAAACTATGTCAGGGTCTGGCAGTTTGCCAAAAGGACTGTAACACAACCAGTTAAGACAGAGTCATCGGCTTTGGCCACCTCTCAGAAGCACACCCCAACACCCCCACACCACACTTAGCATCTCTCTTGCCTCTCATGGTGGAGCTGTGATAGGGGGCTCCCTCTCCTCACAGGTGTCTGTGCACAGTGCCTCCTCTCCCTCATGCCCTCCTGCTGAGTTTCATAGTGTCTTCTCCTCCTCCTTGCTCAGGTCACCCATAGATGACAGACCCCTCCTCTTCTCCCTAACCTATCTTTCACTGTCATCCCACTATCAGGGACCCTTCACAGGAATTTCATTCATGGCTATCTAACATTCATTTCAACAGTCCCTGTGTCAAAACTCAGTGTCTTATGGCCAGGCTTGCAGCTTCTCTGGTCAAACGCCCCTGGAGCCCACCCCAGTGCATCCTTTCTCTCAGACTCCGAATACACCTGAGCTCTGCTCTAGAAACAGATGTGGAAACCAGCAATTCCTGCTTTCTTTAGCGACATCCAGATCCACACCAGCTCTTGTGTCCCAGTCCAGCCCCAGGGGTCCAAACCTCTTCTACTTAAACTTCTGCCAATGCGCTTTCAGTCTCTTCTCCATGCAGGGGCTGGAGTCATCCTAGTAACATGGGAAACACACTTCCAGGCTCTTCTGGGGTCTCACATCTGTTTCAAAGTCAAGACAAAATCATTGAAAAGGCCAATGGAGCCCAGCACAGTTTGCCAGCAGCCACAGGACACTACCTAAGGTCACCTCTTCAGAGTAACATTACGTCCTGCTCCCCCCAGCCCTCATGCCATCTCCTCTTGTCCCTGAGGCTGGCAGCCACCTTCAGATCTTCGACCTTGACTTTCCTCTCTCAACCTGGATGGCTCCTCCTCCCATTTGTCCATGGATTCATTTCCTTCTGGCCTCTGCCCTTTCTTTGGGAAGTCTTTTCCCACAAACTGTTTACAACTGCAACAGCCTCTCCATACGTCCATGCCTTTTATATCTTCTGCACTTACCACCATGGGACATGCTATTTTATCCCTGCATTGACGATATCAAGTCTGTTGTCTGCCTCACCTCCTTCCGACTGGAATTTTAGTTCACAAGGGCAAGAATTGCTGTGGTTTGGTTGTCTTTTGTGTCTGCAAAAGCCAAAGCAATTCCCGGAATGACCTAGGTTCTTAAAAAAAACAAACAAACAATTTCTGTTGTGTTCCTAAGTTCTTAAACATTTTTTTCTGTTTTACTTAAACAATGGAATGAGACCACGTAATATAAAACTCAAATAACTTTAAAGAGCCCCCAAAATGAGGAGACAGATGTGAAATTATTCTGCCTTCTTTCATAGTATACACAAATTCTGTATAATTTTGTCACTAGTAAGTTAAAAAAATTGTTAAAACATTTTAAATTATGATTTTTCTATTCAGTCCAACCAACTATTTATTATACAAGTGCCATCTACTGTGTCCTGGAAACACAATGATAAACATAGTACCATCCTTTGCCAGAAAAAATTGCAGAAAGAGTGAAAAAGTAGAACTATAAATAATTAAATTCCACTCAGCATGGTAAATCTGTGATTGAGCCAATTTCTCATGTTTCTAGGGCATTGAGAAGGGCACTCCTTATAATGAGGAGGTACTTAGAAGTTCTCCTAAGCAGAGGCGTTTCAGAGATTGAGTAAAGGTTGACTAGGTGAAAAAAAGTATGTCACATTCTTTGCACAGCCTGAGAAGTGTGAAATAGCTTGGTCATTACGAGTAATTGCCAGTCTAGTCAGTGTTACTAGTGCATATGTTATACCCAAGATTTCTTTACCGCCCCCAGAAACCAAAGACCGCCAGAGCGGCCGAAGCACGCATGCAAAAGCAAAGGGCTTTATTACGAATTTAGGCTCGCCGGGGGCCTAAACTCGGGCTCACGGACTTTACCGGTGTGGTGGATCCATGCTGAGAGCAAGCGAGCCCCAAACAAAGGCGGGGCAGGACTTTTATGAGTTTGGGAAGGGGGAGTTACAGGAGATTGTGACATAGGTAGAGACCCAATCATAATGGTACAACAGTATTGGCAGCAGCTCTAACCATACACACTGTTCAGAGTGTTTGTTACTTTTGGCGGGACCCAATTACAACATTTAGGGTATCTTTGAAATTAACCAATTACAGAGCGAGTTCAGGGTCTTGTTTGGTGACTATGGGGTTAACTTTAACACTAGGTAACAGGGGCTTATCTAAAGTTCCCATCTGGAGGCCTTACCCTTAGGAATGTGGGGTGAGGTAGCTGGGCTTTCCTGATTGGATACGCCCGGGCAATGTATGACTGCCAAATGGCCAAATGGCCAAATGGTTCCGAAGAGACTGACCTTAGACCTTTTAGCTTAGAG
>NC_043701.1:117726661-117760932 GCF_006229205.1 Suricata suricatta | reverse complement strand
GAAACAAAGCCTGTCATGGCGTCTGTTAGGTTCAGACTCGTGTTCTTACACATAAACTATGGTTCCAGAAGGTACAGGAGAGTTAAGGGTTATTTCCTAAAAATTTTTATTTGTTGTTTTCTTTTAAGAAGCTTGGACTTTTCATCCGGTCTGTGGAGGGTATTCATGGAAGGACTTTAAATTAGAAGTTGAGTGAGATGAGTCGGGTCATCTGTGGTGGTGTCAAGTTGTCATGCATGGTTTGGGTGAAGGAGATGAGATCAATTTTGGACACATTTAGTTGGATTTGGGCAGAGTTTATATAAACAAACCAAAAGCAAAGAGATGTATATATCTGAATGTGAGAAAATAGTTCAGGGCTGTTCCTTGAGAAGACACACATAGAATATTTTTGGTATATTGAATAGTTACAGATTCTGAAGTAAGAGTCCAAGTGTGAGTAAATTTAAAGAAAAGCTCTATTCTTACTGGCTTATTCTAAAGAAGGCTCCAGGTGATTGATGCTATTTAATTAGCATACAATGGATATCATGCAAGCTACTCTCTACATAATCTCTAATCTTAGCAGCAACACTGTCTGTGACTTTTGCACTGTTTGATTTATTTTTGCAGACCAGAAATCTGAGGCCAAAAGAAGATAATTGCCTTGGCTAATGAGCCCCCTGACCACACTCCCACCAACCCCATAACAAATTGTAGGCCTTCACCTGAACGAGGACTATTGGATTCTAAGACTTTCTCCTCCACTCTTTTTCATATCCATGACCATTTATGGTGATAATTCTGGAGGGAAAAAAGTACTAAAATTGCTTATTATCAATGCTAATTTTAAGAATAAAGGTATCTTTTGATTTTACCATTTAATCTTTGATTAAAATCCCTAAATAAACATCAATTCATTTTATAATTTTATTTTCCTTGAGGATAGCCCTGTACTGTATAGATATGGTTAAATGTATATACACTTCTACATTATGAGTGATGACTTTATAAAGACTTTATTCTTTAATGAGTGAGATTTTATAATTTACTTCTTACTTAGGTCCTGTGTGCAACTCATATCACTGATTTCCCTCGATATGCTGCTGCCTCCAAAATCAGTGCAGTAAGAGGATGTGCCTTGGGTAAAATCGCATTCAATTTCAGGAACCAAAATGTCTCCTCAGAATCTGAATTCACAGATCTTCTCAGTGACCTGGCCTCATTGTTTTCCTTAGAGACAATGGTCTGGGCACTGAAAGATCATCTTATAATGTTTGGTCAAAGATCAAGTGGGACCTACAGAGAATAAAAGCTGTATACATCCTTCCTACCTGCTGGGATAATGTCATGTTCCCTGTAGGATGGTGACATTTGTGTTTTCTGGAGGAAAATTAATCCTTCAAATTGACTTGAGGGATGAACTGAAGAGTTGTGAGGTTTTGCTTTTGTTGTTTCCTTTGAAAGGAAGATGCCATTTGAAAATTGTCAGCATGACTGTATAGGGTGTGATACATTTTACAAAGGGACCCACTAGCAACAGTGCTTTTAGACCTATTTAAATAATAACACAAAAAATAATGGCAATTTTCCTTGTCCTCTTTTCTCAGGTTGACAATCTTAATTTGTAAATTTAAATAACAAAATAAGGTCCCTTGAATTAACTATTCATGTATTTGTTATTCTAATTCAGTAAACTTGCTAAAGATTCCTGGTAAAAAGAGCAGTAGTCTGTAATTTTTGTGTTGTTTTCTTGTACTCTTTCACAAGCATAAAAGGACAGATAAAAACCAACAGATTTTAAAAGTAACCACATTCTGAGATAGTATTTAATCTATTGGTGTATGTAGGTCTCATACTTATTGAATTAAATTAATATTTATTTAAACTTAACATGCATAAAGTATTTCTAGTAGTTATTTACAAAGACAAAGAATAAAGGGCAGTCCTACCCCCAAATACCTTATAATACAATTATGATAAAATGTTCAATGCATGGAATTGACTCCCAATTTTTTTCATGGAACTCAGGACTATACCTAAATAACACAAGGTTAATAAAATCATTTTTTTCCATTGCTAATTTCATTTTTAAAATAACTTAATATATATTTAACATTAATAAAAAAGAGGGGAGTATTCATGTTAACAAAAATTTACTGAGTTCTCACAATTTTTAGCCTCTTGGGGAAACAAGACAGGTAAGATGAGGTATCTCCCCTCAGAGTACACATGTGGAAGCAAGATAAAGAATGCGATGTGTGGGAACATGCGTTACTTGGCACATGTGAGCATGTCACTAACAGGCTTACAGTCTACCAACCAACCCCTATTGTTGTCAAGATGAAATTTAAATCACTAAGAATAGCACACAAGTCCCTGCATGATCTAGGCCTTCTCTATCTCTCAGGCCTTAACACCTACCATTTCCCTACTTATACCCTTCTTTTTAGAAGCACAACACTTACACTTTTCTATTTTATCGTCCTGTGAATATGCCCATGCATTTTCCCCTGTCTGGAATGTTCTGTGGTCATTAAACCTAAGTACATCTTGCATCTTCAAACTCTGTCCTTGTAACTTCCCCTGAGAAATGTCTCTGACATCCTCTATTGGTTTTAAATCTGAAACCTTTGCTCCTATAGATACCTATATGTACTTCCCAAACTAGTGAATCCCTGTGCACATTGCACTGTAAATACAGTTTCTCCAGCACAATGTTGGTGGGAGGCAAGGGGAAAAGGAAGGCAATTTTCTGTCTTAAGTCTACAGGGGAGAGCAATATGCACACCTTCACCTTTCCAAGGCAGAAATGTACAGTTACAAACACCCTGTAGCACAAGTTCACACATTCAGTAGAAAATTACACTACAAATTGTACAGTCCACACTTCAGCAACATCTTCACATTATGACTGAGTACACTTGCCATATCGAAACAAACTGATTTTTTATCTTTTTAAATATTTCCACAAAGTTAAAGCCCCTTAAGTCTATCTTCCCAACATCTTCTTTATTCATATTCTATTTTGGTCTTACCAAAAAATTCTAAGTTTTCATCCATGGTATAATTAAAATTAATTGTGATATCATAGCCTAAGCCCAAGATTGGAAACAATCTATGATTTCTTGTAAGATAATACCCTTCCCTACAAATGTCTTCTACTGAGGATGTCTAATATACACAGAAATACACACATCAGATAAGTAAACTATCTCCAATTTACTTCCCAAATTTGTTCTTGTAGGATGTGGGGAGAAAGGGCAAGCAGATTTGGAATTTAGAAGCCTTGCCTTTTAGTTTATCTGTGGTTCCTAATTAACTTTTTAACCTTGATTCAGTCACTTAATCTTTCTGATTTTCTAATTATCTATTGTAAAACAAGAAGAGTTAAATTAGATGGTTACTAGGGTCTTTTAAAACCCTAGTAAGAAGAAAAGAAAACCTATGAAAATAAAACGACTCTTTTTTATTACTTAATTTCTTTTATTTTTTTAATAGTTTATTGTCAAATTGGTTTCCATAAAACACCCAGTGCTCTTCTCCACAAGTGCCCCCCACCATCACCACTCCCCCCCTTCCCTTTTCAGCCCTCTGTTCCTTTTCAGTATTCAACAGCATATAAAAAGAATCATCCATCATGATCAAGTGGGATTCATTCCTAGGTTACAGGGCTGGTTCAATATTCGCAAATCCATCAATACGTCAGCTCTTGTGTTCCACTTTGGCCTTCATTACCAAATGAGAAAGAGAAAGCTTTATGATGTTCATTTTTTTTTTTTAGGAACAGAAATTCATCTACATCATACTGGTTGTATTACAAAAATAAAATTTGTATTATGTAACTGCTTGATTTTATTCATTTAAGACTAGCTATAAAATGTTAATACAAAATGTTCACATAAAATGTAATTATTTATCTAGTGACTGTCCTGTTTTATTATATGCTTAACTGATGCTTTTGAATAACTACTATTTATTACAACATTAATGGCATCATTTGATTGGGAACACTGCTGGTGTTTCCTTTCAGGAAAGCTAACTCTAACACAATGCTGACATCAGGAATAAATAGGAGACATTAGGGATAAACAGCAGTGTAAAAGGCAGTAACCCTCAGGAAGCCTGCTTATTTAAACTGGTTGTAGGAAGTGCCAGGAAGTTTAAGAAGAAAAATGCTAGACTTTGAAACATGATCTTTCTCAAATAATTCCAAGAACCAAGTGCAGGTGTGGCGGGTAGAAACATGTAACTAGCAGTTTTAGCATTTGAATTATTGTGGAAAGGAACAAAGGAAGCTAGAGTAAGGGAGGAGGAAGGAGAAGCTTGTGTGGAATCAAACTGTGCTCCAGGTTTCCTAGGCCTTGGGGCTCAGGGCTTTTTGTTTGTTTCGCATTTTGTTTTTAATTTTTTAAATGTTTTTTTTCTTTCTTTTTTTTTTTTTTTTTGAGAGACACAGCGCAAGCAGGGGAGGGTCAGAGAGAGAGGGAGACACAGAATCTGAAGCAGGCTCCAGGTTCTGAGCTAGCTGTCAGCACAGAGCCCCATGCGCAGCTTGAGCCCAGGAACAGTGAGATTTTGACCTGAGCCCAAGCCAGATGCTTAACTGACTGAGTCACCCTGGAGCCCCTGATTCACATTTCAAAGTTGTCTTTGTGGTAGATATACCAGCCTCAGGGTGGAGAGGTCCTTAGTGTGGTGTTGTGGATATAAACAGTTTAGCCCTCTAATGGGAAATCAGTCAAAGGGGGAAGAATAAGAAAACACCCAAAGGGTAATCAGTTTAGTGTAAATCTTACTTTCTTCAGTGAAAAGAGCCTCATATTCTGGTAAAGACGTCATGAAGTATTCCAGACCAGTAAGCTGAATCTGCAAAGAATGTCAAAAGCAGGAAAGGCCTAACTTCTTGAAAGAAAACTTTGAATTTGGAGTATAGGTGTGTTCTATCTAGGTCAAAAGAAGTTTAATCAGTGAGGGACTCTCTTGCCTCCAGGATTACAGAGGTGAGCCTTAGGTCAGTTTATAGAGGAGCCCCCAGGCTACTAACTTAAAAAGCAGGTGAATCTACATTTTTTTCCTTACCAAGAGGTTCTGGGACAGTGGTCTTCAAAATCAAGTTTGTGTGAAGATATTGTTTATCCATAGAAAGTGTAGACTCTTCAAAATCAAAAGATCATCTAAACCCTGACACCATCACAGTCCTCTTTGGGGAGGTGACTCCGGTCTCATGCTTGTAGGTATTTAGCCTAGAGGACTAAAAAACGTGCAATTAAAATGTCTGATATATTAGGGGCCCCTGGGTGGCTCAGTTGGTTAAGTGGCCAACTCTGATTTTGGTTCAAGTCATGATCTCCCAGTTCATGAGATTGAGCCCCGCATCAGGCTCTGCACTGACAGCCTGGAACCTGCTTGGGATTCTCTCTCTCTCAAAATAAACTTTAAAATAAAATAAAATAAAATACCTGAAATATTCAAAGGGCATTCAATAAGATATATGCCCACAGAATAAGACTCCTTGTTTTGAACAGCTTTCAATAATAATGGTTAAATGTTTGTTTATGTGCAGGTGCGTGTGTATATACAAACACCATATATACACGTGCACACACACTCACTAGAATATAATCTTATTTAACCCTTATGCTAACCTTAGATGTTAGCATTATTCTCATTTTTCAGATGAAAGTGGTAAACCAGATGTAATTTGCCCAGTATCACATACCAGTAGCTTCCAAATTCTAACTCAGGAATGCACGGTTACAAATCCCATACTCAATGTCACTAAGCCAGTGTTACTGCCAATATGGTAGAGGGAAGACGTTATAGGACTTCTTATGCATAGACAATGTGCTGGCCCAAAAAAGTAACAGATTGTTTTTTAAGTTTATTTATTTTGAGAGAGAGACTGAGATGGGGGCAGGGAGAGAGAGAGAGAGAGGGAGAGAGAGAATCCCAAGCACGTTCTGCACTATTAGCACAGAGAACATGACCTGATCTGAAATCAACCATCAGTCCCTCAACTGATTTTGAGGCCCCCCAAGGAAGAGGTTTATAAAATGTTTGAATGACTTGATGAATAGCAGGATCATGAGGGGAGCATCAAGGAGAGTCTGCGTCTGGGGGCCACTGTTAGAGCCACTCCACCACCTGGAGGGTAACAGGTCCACCTCAAAATGGCGGTTTGTTTCTTCCCACAATATGGGAAGTGGTGCTCTGCAACGCAAAGTAAATTGGGTAACTTCCGAAAATTTTTCCTCCCATCATGTTTTCTTTTGCATCTAGCCGTGAGATTAATACCTTAAATTTATAAGTAACATTTCATTAACCATTTTAACCTACTGTAAACTCTTATTAAAGTCCAACTGTAATTATATATATATATATATATATATATATATATATATATATTATGTAGAGAAGAAAAGCATGTAAATTTGATTAATTTTATTGACAAATTTTAACAATAAGCTGATAAAGCCAGAGGCAAGAATAAATACAGATCCTCTAACTGATTATATATTTTAAAAATACTAATTCTAAATGAGATTTTAATTTAAAATGAGATTATTTTGGAACAATATTGTGATAAATGTTAAGTGTGGAATTTTTTTAAATTCCCTGCAGCTTTGTAGAGGTACTCAATATCCTAGAAGAATCTCATGTTTTGAGATCATGTTCAGAAACAGTTTGGACACAGGCATATTATAAGATGATTAGCCGTAAAACATTTTCAGTGCCTGTGATCTATAGTTCTCTGCAGAGCTTTTCAAAAAGTAGACTATTTTGGTACAATAATCTCAGAAAAATGTTTTGGTGATCATGTATTCTCATTGAAGGGATTAATATAATGGACTTTGAACTACTTTAAGTAAATTCTAGCAGCCGTATAGAAATGACAACAAATGTGTTTTTGGTAAAAAGTGGTGATTTTGTTAAATAAGTGTAAAGCATGCAGTGTAGGCAGTGGTTGTGTGCTCCTCAAGGCAGAAAGCTAACTTTGTAGCCTAACATCAGTGGTGACATGTTCTTCCAGATGGAACACTAACTCATTAACATAATTCTAGCCAGAGCCATTTCCATTTAAACTTGGAATATCTTGCTACTTTAGCTTTTGTTGCACAATGAAATTTCAGAGTTTAGAGATGTCAAAAAAAGTTGATTGTGGCAGCACTTATATTTTTTGTCTACATAGTAATAGAGTATGATCTTGTCCTTCAGAAAAAAAATTCTTATCAATATTAGGCTTCACTTAAATCTAATTTCTAGACATTCATAATGTAATCTTCAAAGAAGACTTAAAACCACCTTTGGTTTTGTCTGCAGCTGTTTTACAGAACGATTACTTTATGAGCCTGATTCTTGACATGCATTTACATGAAGCCATTGATGTGAGCAAGAAAACTAATAAAACACAGCCTATATTTTGCTTTGTGTATTGTTTTAATCAATATTCCCTCTGCTGGTTTAATAGGAAGAGGGCCTCAAGGACAGCGCACATTATCAGATATTTATAGAATGCTTTTTGCTATTAGAAAGACATTAAAACGTAAAGTCAGGAGTTGAGGCTCCTGTGAATTTATTAGCTTTATTTGTACAGCTATTCCTTTTTAATTCATACTATTAATCTAAGTAGAAAAATTGTTACCCTGGGGCATTCCTTTTTCCAAGATAATTTCAGAGGAACATGATGTTTTGGTGGTAGCTTTTATTTTTCCATCCTTAAATTCTGAATTACTTTATTGTTTTCTCTAGAAATTCAAAACAACCTCTCCTGTAAGCCCAACATCAGAACACTGAATGCAGTCTGTCATTCAAGGTGATGTACCCACTTGCTGTGCTCTCGTTCTCCGCAGGCACTCCATCTGCACCGTGTACATTGAAGTGCTCCCTCCAAATAATCAAAGCCCTCCCCGCTTCCCACAGTTGATGTACAGCCTTGAAATCAGTGAAGCCATGAGGATCGGTGCTGTTTTATTAAATCTACAGGTATGCTCTTAGTAGATCTATAAAGTTCTACGGGGACACTCTGGAAGCCTAATAGGCCCATATTTGGGCACAGAGGGAAGTTTGCACATCTGCTGACACTCTCGTGAAGGAAACTTCCATCTGGGAAGGAGAGCAGGGGTCATATGGATGGAGGGTTGCCTCAGCTGATCTATTCTATTGATTGCCACCACTGAAGGACTCACACAAGCTGGCAGGGATTAGCGTTAATCATTACACGAAAGAATGTAGGGATTGAAAACATGCACTTGAATATTTTGTACTTTGCACTCAAGAGTCTGCAGCCAACCCTATCTCAGAGCCCTGTGCCCCAGCAGGATTTATTTTTGCTATAATGCCGTATGGAGAAAATAGCTTTGGGTCCACTGGCTGACAGCAGGCAGTCTAATTCTGAGGCAGACAACTGCACTCTGTGGCCATGGCAAATCTTGTGATTTCTGGGCCTCGTTTGTTCACTTAGATGAAGGGAGGAGGTTTAGTTGATACTCCCATTTGCAGTTCCAGATGCATGGGCATTATGAGTTACTTGCAGGATCACTGCTTGCGTTTCACTATTTATACACTCCTGATTGAAGCACATTTGGCCAAGAAAGGCTGCCTCTTCAACTGAACCTACAGCTGCGAGTCAGGCCACCTGTGGTGTCGCTGAAGGCCCCTTGCTGTACAAATCATAGTGTGACACGTCACTTCGCCTGGGGATGTCTAGAGCACAGGGAATTTACCTTCTCCTGGTGTTACATGGGAATGGCTGACGTTGCTGACCAGAATTCGGGAAGCTGGGCTTGACAGTTAAGAGAGATGTTCATGTGGAGCTGGAAGAAAAACCCAGCATCTATTTGGACCAGCAATGAGGTGGTGTCTCTGCTCTGGTATTTATTTTGTTGCTTTTCCCCAGGTAACTAGAGAGAATTTGCTTTTGATGTTTGTTTACCATTATAACATGTGGGGAACAAAATTATGTGAAGGTAGACATATTAGCAACAGGGAAATTTGGAGCATTTTAAAAGAATAAGGGAAAGGAGCCACATACATAGTCTCTTTAGGAGGGAAAGAGTAGCCAATTGAATCATGAATAAGAAAAAAATATGAAAAGTAAATATGAAGACAAGTGCATTTAAAGGAATAGTGAAAATCTTTTCTAGATAGATAGATAGAGTGATAGCAATTTCTTTGTATAAACAAGAAGAAAAATAAATAAACCCTAGATTTGTCAGATTCAGGCTACGAAATTTTACATGTTTTTCATTTAAATGGTTTTCAGAATGTGCCTTTGTATGATTTAGCTTCCTGTGAGGTAACATAATCTTATTTCTGAGATGGCCTAGGTCTCATTTCAAAAAATCCCAGAAAGTTCCAGGAACCGTATTATAGGAGAATAACTGTACCTGTGAGTGAAAAATAAAAAGGAGTTGGTCTTTTTATATCTCAAATTCCTCTGCTGCAAAAGCTGAGAAAATGCTTGAAATGGCATTTCTATTCACCCTGTCTGCTTCTGGGAGGAGCAAAAGAAAGGTGCCAATTGTAGTGGCGGTCGCCAGGAAGGGATGAGGGTGTCCTCATCGTGGCATCTTTCATAAGCCACCAGCCATTCACTTTTGCTCATGATCAACTGAGATTGGATTTAAACTAGTGACCTAAAAGCTGAAAAGCTTCCACCAAATTACTGTTCCAGAGACTTCTATTAACAACGCACCAGAGGTACCTCTGGCTCCATCCTCCTCTTTTTCACACGTGGCACTGCTCACTGCTGCTGACTCACTGCTCAGTTTAGAAAGACAGATTCGTGGAGAAATGTATTTTTGAATGTAACAGCAGTCTGGCATCCAAATAATCTGTTTTGGCTGAGATCAAAGTGGTTTCTTCTCAGGAAACAATCCTTGTTTCTCCCTGTCCCCTTCCCCTTTTAAGTATTTTCTTTTCATTCTGTCTAAAAGTGGCAGGGGAGCCTGTGATTTTCCTTTGGTTATTAAGGCTGTCTAGACTGGCTGCTGCATTGATGGTGTTCAGTGGAAAAGAATCCAACCCAGAACTCTGCTTTCCAAAATTCCTATACTGAGCAGGGTTAGCATTAGCCAGCTTTTTTTCTTCCACAGTTGGTCCGATCTTTCACCAAAGCATGATTGTTAAGCACCCCAACTGGCCAGTGAATCCTGTTAGAATTCCTAGACTGTGCACTGGGATCATGGGGTCATGGGAGCCCCCTGTGCACACCTATCCCCGCTCTGTTCCGTCATGTCCATCGCTAGCCTGACATCAGCCATGGTGGGTGCATTTATGGCACAGAAATTACAGGTGCCACAAATGAGTACTTTTCACTGAATCCAGGGCCCATTGTTAATCCTTCCCAGTACACCCCTGGGTATGGAGCGTAAATCACGAGCGCATGTTCACTTCATCAGCCTCCTGCATCGTCGTCCCTCCGAGATTCTGAAATCCCCTCACACCATCACCATCACCCTTATGCTCATATAATAATAATAATAGGTAAAACGTATGTGGCACTTAATGAGGTCCTGCTGAAGTTCTTCACTTACGGGTGTCTATGGACAGCTAGGTTATAATCCACACACTCTCAGACTCAAAATGTCAACAATTTGCTACTCAAATTGGTTATTTCTCACTCCCACTGTGCGTGCACCACAGATCCATTTCTGTTCCACTCTCCATCATCTTACGCCCACTTGGGGCAACCTCTATGTGGAGCAGTGGTGTTCTTCTGACAGAGTGAAAAGACAGACACAAGAAACCACAATTTGGATCTTAGCCCTTCTCCCAGAAGTGACACCTGACTGCTCAGCCCGCGGTTCATCCATCAAACTCAGGCGCAGGCTACTCCTGAGCCCCTCACCCCAGAGATGTGCAATCCCCCACGGGAAGCATGGACGAGCCACCTGTCTACTCTGCTGTCGGGAGCTGTGAGCGCTGGTTCATAACTTCCTTCCACGCCATTGCAGGCAACCGGTGTGCTAAGTGCATTATCTCTGCCCACCATGGGTCCCCACCCTGAGAGCCCCCAGGAACGGTTTTCTCACCAGCCTCCAGTCTCTTGGAGCTGCACCACTTATTTTCTGGGTGCTTCTTAGGCACACTCCACTTGTAAGTGTCAGGCTGGTATCAGTTAGGATAACTAGGTTTCTGTTGCCAACCTCCGCACTCAGTGCCATCAGAGGTCGACACAGACTGTGCTGTCTTCAGTCTTTGCTCCACAGCCCAGGTGATGTGGTGGCCTCTGTCTAGAACAATAGATCTCTTTTTTTTTCCTTTTTAAAATTTTTTTACTGTTTTTATTTATTTTAGAGACAGAGAGAGACAGTATGAGCAGGGGAGGGTCAGAGAGAGAGGGAGACACAGAATCTGAAGAGAGACTCCAGGCTCTGAGCTGGCTGTCAGCACAAAGCCTGATGCGGGGCTCAAACCCACAAACTGTGAGATCACGACCTGAGCTGAAGTCGGACGCTTAACCAACTGAGCCACCCAGGCACCCCAAGAACAATAGATCTCTTGAGGGCAGTGCTTGCTGGGGGAACATAACAGAATGAAATAAAACCCAGTTCTTTGGTGTTACCTACACGTGCTGCATGTGATACCTGTCATATTTTTTCCCATTGGCCAAAGCTAATAATAAGGCTGCTCCTGAGTTAAGAAGTCAAGAAAGCATAATCTTCATGTAGGCAGATAGCTCCACAGGTTCCAGGGCAGATGCCGAGGTCAGGGGGACAGGGATGTCTTCTGTTTTCTAAGAAAGGGACAGCACTACTTTCAAAATATTTACTTTGAACATTAAAATGTACAAAGTAATTACTAATCAATTAATTTTCATGTAAAAATAAATTAAAATTTTAGCACACATTTGGTTCCCCCACTGGATTCTTATAAGAACCCAAAGCTATTGGGGCTATTAACATTGTCATTTCATAAATGGGGAAACTGAGGCACGCGCGCACACACACACACACACACACACACACACACACACACGTGTATGATTCTTTTTCCAAGCACTTCTTGCTTAAAAGTTGTAAACAAAGGACAAAAGCTATGCAGTCTGGTTAAACACATATGTTTACCCATACCACTCCCACGCCTGCACTGCTTCCTTGTACTTGGAGTACAAGTTTTCTGTTCTTTACCCTGCTCACGCTGGGGGAAGCGAGGCACTGCTTCCTGGCCAAGGCCACTTTCTAGTGTGGCTGATGACCACTGTTCAGCATTCAAAAGTCCGCTCCACCGGTTAAGCACCCTTTCCCACCCCTTACTGCACAACACTGCCTACTCCATTTCTAGACCAAGCTTTTTACAAACAACTTCTTGGTAATCATTCTTTTTAGAAAGAGCGGACCAATTCATATATCATGTAGTCCATTCTTATAGATTTAAGGTTAAAAGTTAGCTGCAGAACACCAAATCCTGCATCATACCCATTGTTTCTAACAACAAATAAAGACATCAACTCTAAGAATTTAATCACTTGGTTAAGTAGAATTTGATAAAGCAAAGTGTTTACCAAGTTCTTATAATTCTTATGTTTGCCTCCACTGTAAAAGTTCTCATTTATTTGATTTTACTTCTAATTTTCCATGTATGCATTGTGATCCATTGTTGAAAGGCAACTACTTTAACCTGCTGTAAAACAGATCTGTGTCTTTAGCTTAAGTCTAAGGTATCATTGCATTTGGTTGTTACCTTGCCCTAGTGCATAGGCACATTTTGTCTTTATGATCTGGAAAATAAGGGATTGGAAACTCAGAAACAGCGAGGTTTGGGAACCAGAGTAGTTTGGGAGGTTTGCTTCTGTTTTTGTCCTCTCCCCTTTGGCTCCTATATGAGGACCCTACCTACTATATCATATTGTTTTAGTTTAGGCTGTAGAAAAATTATAAAATTGTATTTTTTCCCATTTTGGGGGGAGATGGGTAGGTAGTTTTTTATATTATGTTAGTTTTCTGTTTTCCAAAGGTTAATTTTATAATGTTTATGAGGGCAAAATATTTGAAAGGCAGAGGGGAAGCTAATCATTTATTGCAATGGCCGCTGGAAGAAGCAGTTAAGGGAAATGTTGACTATTTCCTACTCTCACATAGAGATTGTACATAGAATAAGATTATAATCTGTATACAGCACAGTTAATTAAAAAGATTATTAAAATTCCCAGATCCTACCTCAAAGAATTCCTCATTCTTAGTAGAATACACTCCAAGATTCCAAGTAAGAGGGATCCCATATGGTTTTGGAAACATTTACCATAGAAATAGGTGGGGATGGATTTTTTTATTTGTCCAGTGATTCTCTAAGTCAAGACTGAGAGGAGAAAATCCAAGAGGAAGTAGGGGAGATGAGCATGCAGTTCTTTAACAGAATGGCTGCTGGGACTTGAGGCAGTGCAACAACACAGAGGGGAAGGCATTGGAAAGAGCTGTCATGGTGGACTGGGCAGTTGGAAGGAAATCATGGACTGCCCCCCTGAAGACTTTGCCCATGCTGTTGGTAAGATGAATCCTGCCCACTACCATAGATCTCAGAGTTGGGGCTTCTGAGTGTAGATAAAAATGAAGGGAATGGCAGCATGTAGAGAAGAGACACATGCATGCCTGTCCAGATGTACAAGAAGAGGTCACCAATTGAGCATGAGGCACAAGATTCAGCGGAACATCACAAGGCACCATCAATCCTGAGGATGGCTGCTTGGGATCAAGCCCCGTAAAAGTGTGGTCTCCTGGAGCCAGATTCTCCCACACTAATTTGCAGGAGACCTCAGCACAGTCCCTTTAAAAGTGTGTTTTGGGGCACCTGGGTGGCTCAGTTGGTTAAGCCTCCGACATCGGCTCAGGTCAGATCTCACATTCGTGGGTTCAAGCGCCACATCAGGCTGTGTGCTGACAGCTAGCTCAGAGCCTGGAGCCTGTTTTGGATTCTGTGTCTCCTTCTCTCTCTGCCCCTCCCTCTCTCATGCTCTGTCTTTCTCTGTATCAAAAATAAATAAAACACTAAAAAAAATTAAAAAAAAAAAAGAAGTGTGTTTCCTCCTCTGTGTCTTCTCTATCCCAGCATCAGAAGGGAAATGAAAGAAAGATGGATATGAGTGAAAAAGTCACACACACACACACACACACACACACACACACACCCCACATCCCTAGAAATGAAATTGGTTTTAAAATAAAAAGGAAGGTGTCATATTAGTAAGAGAGAATTTTACTAAGTGACAGTTGTAGAGTTTTCAACCGAGACACAGTGGAAGAAGCCCACTCGACAGGAGAGGTGGAGGTGATACCACAGCAGCTTGATAGCAGCCTGGAAGAAGTTACACCATTTAGTTTCTTCCCCAGGAGATTCCTTATTCAAACACGGCATAAGATAATGCAGAGCTAAACTCTTGTACTTACAGTGGAAACACAGAAGCAGGAAAAATTTGAGAGGAACTGTGGAGGTGCCGATTTGTAGTGTTTGGCATCTAAAGCCACCAGATCTGGCCCTGCCTCACTTCATTCCTACACTTCCTTGCATTACATGTTGAGTCAAGTGAAAAAGAGCATTATTCTCAGGGCTCTGACTCTGACATGGATCCTTCATGGTGGAACACTTAGTTTCCTTCACATTTCTACAAATAGTGAAAATATCTAGTCATCAGTTGTAAATTCGTGCCTGACTGCAAAGAGCAAATCTTAGTTATAAACAAGTTTTGAATCAAATGATCCATTCACCTGTTGCTGATGAGGACATCCCAAAGGAAAGTTCAAGTACATTTTGCAAATGTTGATAAACACGTAAATGGGAATGGAATGAAAGTATGCCCCTCGTTGCCCATAGTATGTTCCTTGAGAAATGAAGGGTTGGGGCTGGGGAAAGTAAGTGCTGGCAAACCTTGTACTAAAATGTCTTTGCCCTTGCTGTGTATTTTTGCTGTCACATCTCTATTTTATTAACATGTGGACTTATTTCTGAAAATGAGTGGTAGTGGAATCAATAATTTGCCAGTGTAGATTTTTTTAACATGAATAATGGGTATAGTAGGGCATAGGTTGACAAACTAGAGTCTGTGGGCAAAGTGACCTGTTTGTATGACTGGTAAACTGAGAATGGGTTTTATGTTTTTAAAGATCTCCTTATATAATATAAGCAATAAAAAAATAAAAAGAACAACCCTCCAATGCACAATGGTGCCCATCCATTATTACAGTTAAGCAAAGTTTAAAGGCACTGCTAAAAGAGATAAGGCATAATCTCCTTATCTGTAAAGATAATACATATGTTTATAGCCCTAAGACCTAGCATTAGTTTAGTATATTAAATTGAATTAAGGATATTGAATTTAATTATTTAATCTGCATCAGAATATCTGAGATGGGTCCCACATTAGCTAACTACAAAGAGAAGCAACATTAGTTGCCAGGGTAACTTGTATGTATATAATATTTAGGTCAAAATTTGTCAATAAATATTATTTAAATAAAATAATGGAGACTAACTTATCCTTTGGTGCATAACAGAGAGCAGAATTTTAAAAGCTTGGCAAGCAGGAGGGAAATTATTGCCTTTGGGTTAGGGAAGTAAGAGATTAAATGAGATATCATATAAATTGCTTAGCTCAATGCCAAAAATAAGAAAGAGCTTAGCTCATGGTAGTTATGGTTTTTTTTCCTTCTTCTACATTACCATTCTTGTTTTTATGTTAACTAATACAATGATGTGGGGTTTTAAAGTGTGCAAGAAGGTCCAGGCATTTGGAAGGATGAGGAGGAATAGTGGACTGTCAAAGAGCATGGGAAAATGGATACATTGCCAAGAATGTATATTCACTAGCTTTATGACTTTACTGGTTCTTCCGTTGAGAAGACATGATCACTTTCAAGTTAGAGAACAAAGTGACATTTTGGAAGCCCAAGAAATAGGTGGTTAAGAGATCGATATTAATTAAAATATCAATGGGGTGCCTATGTGGTTCAGTCGGTTGGCTGACTGTCTGACTTTGACTCAGGTCATGATTTCACAGTTCACGGGTTCAGCCCCACATCTGGCTCTGTGCTGACAGCTCAGAGCCTGGAGCATGCTTCAGATTCTGTGTCTCCCTCTCTCTCTACCCCCCTCCACCTGTGCTCTTTCTCTCTCTCTCTCAGAAATAAACATTAAAAACAAAATTAAAAAATTTTTAAAAATTAAAAAAAAAAGCATCATATCTCATTTTAATTGCTGCTATTAGCCTGGAACCACTGTCAGCATTTGGAAGCTTTCCCGGCTTTTATACATATAACAATGCGCAGTAGCTTTTACAAAGTCCGGTAGAGCCCTGCTGTGGAACGGGGTTTCCAAGTCAAGTCACACAACCTGCCGGTCCATGCACCGACCATGCTCAGTGCTGCCTTTCCTGGGGACTGAGACTCACTCCGTGCCCTCTTCTTTGCAGGAGTGAGTAATCACCTCATTAGCATGTAGGTCTGCTTCTTTTCTTTTTAAGAGCTGCTTGATCAGACATGATTTTTTTGCTTGTGGTTGCTTCTTACAAGAGTGAAGAAAACTCTTGCACAGATAATGACAACTGATGCTGAGAAAACTTCATGCAGCCTCTGCTTTAAACGTGCGTCCTCAGCTGACGGGCTCCGGCGCTCGGAGCCCCTCTCCTCTTCCGGGCTTCTCTTGCCGGAAGCCGCAATGGGACACAGAACAACTTAGACACAAATTGCAGGAGGAAACAGGAAACCATGAGAAGCAGCCCACAAAGTGGGATGTGGAAAGAAAACATGCAGTTTTCTAACTAAACTTCCTAGGGATGTATGTAAGGAGGTCCTGGGTCAGCTTACTACACGCAGCTCCTTTTCATCATCATCCCTTCTCCATTTTTTTTTAATGTTTTTAATTTATTTTTGAGAGACAGAGAGACACAGTGCGAGCAGAGCAGGGGAGGGTCAGAGAAAGAGAGGGAGATACAGAATCTGAAGACAGGCTCCAGGCTCTGAGCTTGCTGTCAGTCCGCACAGAGCCCGATGCGGAGCTCAAACCCACGAACCCCGACATCATGACCTGAGCTGAAGTCGAACACTTAACTGACTGAGCCACCCAGGTGCCCCTTTTCTCCTTTATAATAGTTTCAAAAAGTTGTAGAATTTAAACTATGTGCCTCAAAGAATTATTAATTTTAGTCCTGAAGAAAAATGCCTGCTGCCTTGATTTGATACAGAATTGATCCATTTCCAGAACAGTTTGAAAGAAATGGGCAGGCCATTGTATAGCATGCCCTCTGCATTAACAGGTCCTGTCGGCGGTGCTAATTCGTTTCTCTGACATCTTTCAAATGTTTGAGAAGGTTTGTGGATTCTTTCTTCTCTTCTTTTTTTGATGAACATTTCTTATATAATAGGATATGTTTCCCCCTGAGGAGGATGAGTTTATGATTTATGGATGTTCATAGCTGATACAGGTAGAGTTTGTGTGACTCATAAACCCTGTGCCACATGTCTGATGTCATCTATACTAAGGGGATCGTTTCGGATATGCCACCTGCAGATTTGCTTTTCTATCATCAGAGAAACTTTTCTTTCTGTGTTCCATTTCTGGAATGCATTACTGCAAAGACTAATGTCGCAGATTGTACAGAAAGAAGGCTGGGTTTCCTTTGGTTTAGTAATGTATAACTTATTCTGTTGCATAGGTTTCCCTGCATTTGATAAGTATGAGAGATGAAAGTCTCATTTGTGTTCTTTATTTTCATTTCAAGTAGCAGGAGATACATTTTCTCGTCTTTCCTTCCACTAGATTTCAGATGGCTCTTTCAACAGTAACATTATCTCCAATGAATAATCTCATTGGGGGTGCACATAGAGAAGCGAAGACACATTGAATGCTGATCCTGGTCATCTGGTTCCAAAGTATAATTTATATCTTGTATTAAGAATAGATAGATGGATGAATAGACAGATACTCAGACACATGTTAGAGTAGAGAGATCTCACAATGCCAAGAAACTCATTTTTGCAAAAATCAAATCTTATTTGTAGTATTAATTTTTCTCTTTTAAAGCAGATGTCCTGATATGTCTAAGTTTCCAAGAAAAAAATTCAATCCACTTGACAGGATGGGATGTATATTATCTGAAACGATTTTACATCTACAACCATATACATTTGTCAAAAATGAGAAAGCACATTTTTAACTGTGTTCTCTACTCATAGATGTGTTTTCCTCTTCCCGAACAGTTATTTGGCCTCTGTGAATCTTCTGGAGGCAGCAATATGCTTACAGGCATAAAGCCAGAGAAGTGTCGAGAGGGTGGGGGAAGGAGAAATCTTGGTTTGATGCATTTAAAACAGCTAGCTCCTAAATTACTTTTTTCATGACCTTCTTCATCAAGAAGGAAATAAAAAATGATAAAAAAAAATATGTGAGTTCTTGCCCCAGAAGAGTCATAGGCTCTCCGTTTTATCTTGTGTCTTCCATATCTCTTGTATACATACATACACACTGTCTAGCCGAAGTGCACCTCTTCGTGCAGCCAGACTTTACTTCTGCCTCTGATCTATCCTCTAACAAGTAGTAGGACATATAGAAAATAGGTGATAATTATTTTCTTTCTCTTTCAAAAAGACTGCCCGCTTTGGAAACTTGGCAGGGCATGAGAAATAAAGTCACATTCTCACATGCTCTTAAAAATAAGTAAGGACCTAAAAAATAAGTTTAATAAGATAAAATGGTGTTATTATTGTGGAGCATGAGGTGGAGGTGCTGTGGCCTGCTCTGCAGACGGACGCTGTTGAGGATTTGTGGTTGGGTCGCAGCCCAGATGCAGCGATTCGCTGGTCCGAGAAGACCTTTAGGGTGGCACCTATGCTGCCCCACATTTTCACCAAACCCTTAGATGAAGACGTTTATCGCCTCTGGCCACCGCGTCTACCAATGCCTCTGCACCTGTATTCACATATTTTGTTTTGATTTCCGAGATGAAAAATGAGCACTCCCTGGGTCCATGTAAACCGTTCACCTGCATACTTGATCAGCGTTTCTGGAAACTTCTGTAATGAAGGATGCATCTACATGAATTACTAGAAAAATGAAATAAGAGACAAAAATACAAGCCCATTTTTTTACCATTAGATTTGACAGATAAAAAAATAACTGTCAACTCATTTTTTTCCTCTAAACTCCTATAAATTCTACTCCAGAGGAATTACTGCATATTTCTTATATCATCATGATCCTAATATCCACCTTGCAGAATGGCACTGTGACCTTGGTGCACACTTGGAATGGGCCCTCAGGGACTGGTTACATTGTTTGCAAGACCCGGAGCAAAATGAACATTTAAGTGTGAGTGCTATGCTCTGACCCTGAAGCTCTTTCCCGGACTGCCCCCTCTGGTCCACTCAAGGCTTTGCTCCTGAGTCACCCTGTGACCTTCCTGCAGCAGGAACAGTCCCTGCTCCATCGGCCATTTCCATCTACATGAAAGTCTACGGTGGCATCTCCCAGTTAGAGTCAAGCAAACAACACGAAATGTCCTTGGTCCCATAACCCACTCTAGTATCAATTTCTGTGCTTCCCTCCATTATGGAAACTACTCAAATCCAATATACATGCTGGCTTGAAGAAGGTCTTGGTCATTGTTTTTCTGTTCTGTCTTGACCTCATTACGGGCCGGATTTCAATCACACCAATCACTACTGTGGCTCTTTTTGTCCTAGTGCTTATTCTATTGCCAAATGCACTTCCCATCTTGCTGCTGGTCAGCAAGGTGTGGGAGAGGTGATAATCCCTTCCTTAATTAGAAACTTACTCCAGCACACCACCGTGTTCTGCGGCTTTCCGCATCTCCCCCGCCACTCTCAACTCAGTCTATTTTGATGGTTCTTCATCTCCCGAACTCTTAAAAGTTGAAATGCCCCAGTGCTCAGGCTTCTAACCTCTCCTTACATTTGATTCTGACATTAGTTCATCTGGTCTCATGGACTTAAGCTGTTACATGTTCATACCCGAAGTCCCTAACTCCACCTTAGCTCCCCGCTCTGAAACTCTCCACCCGTGCCAGACTGTGTAGTCAGTATTTTTTTGGATATGAAATAGGAGTCCCTCTTCTCTCTGTTTCCAGAGAAATAGACTTTGAAATGAAGATTGAGCTGTAGATATTTACTGAGGGACATTTTTGGAATCAACTCTTGTGGGAAGAAGAGGAACAAGCAGAATTGAGGGTGAAGTTGAGCTTCAGCTGACCGCACGGAAATCTCTCGAGCTGAGAGAGCCTGTTAGAGTCAGGAGGTCGGTGGGGTGGGGTAGCCCCTAGACAGGCATGCATGCGTGACTTGGATGTTGGTTGTCCCAGAGCCCAGCTCAGCCATGGCAAGGTGGCTTTGGTCAGATGAGACATTCTCTCAAAGAGGACCGACAATGCAGGCTCTCAGCAAGCAACATCCCCAACACATCTTTATATACTTGAAGAGGGATGTGGGAACCATATCGTAGTGTTATCACAGAGACATGAGAGAAAGCGTCTTATCCCTTGAGATCATGACGAGAGCCAAAGTCGGACACTTTACTGACTGAGCCACTCAGGCGTCCCTTAAATTTTTAATGTTTATTTATTTTAGAGAGAGACAGACAGAGCCCAAGTGCGAGAGGACAGAGCGAGAGGGAGACACAGAATCTGAACCAGGCTCCAGGCTCTGAGCTGTCAGCCCAGAGCCCAAAACAGGGCTCGAGCCCATGAACTGCGAGATCATGACCTGAGCTGAAGTCATACACTCAACTAACTGAGCCACCCAGGCGCCCCATCCTTCTGATAAAAGATCTTTGAACAAAGGTTTCGGACTATGGTATGAAAGTGATGATTCTCATTTACTTCACGCCAGAGGCCTATTGTTGTGATTCAAAGAAAAGTACAATTTTTAAGCCTGCTCAATGAATAGCTTTTCATTTTTACTTTTTAATTGACCAGAATTAAACTGCTCTTCCTAAAAGTTAGATATTTCTTTAAAAGATTAATTTGAAATCTGTGTTTGAATGTGGAATAACATTTGCCTGAGCAGCTCTTTGATAGCTACTGGTATTTTAATAGCAGTCATCTGTATTACCTTTAGTTACTTGGCAATAAAGGATTCTCTGCGCGGTTTTCTAAACACACCTCTGAGTTTATCGAATGCCTTGAAGCCACTTATTGCTCCACACGCTGCCAGGTCTTGTTGAGTAAGGCCTGAGGATGCGAACAGGTATCTCCCTGAGATTTTGATAAATGAGACAAGATCAGATGCAGAGTTCCTGAGTCTACTCGATAAACAGCTAACAGGTGTCTGTGATCGAGGGACAAACACCAGGAGACCCAGCCGGTGATGAGCATTCTCCACTTAGCCGTCTGGAAGTAGCAGATTTGGAGCAAAGAAAACATTTTTGTTTAAGATAAAAGGAGACAAAGAATATTTGCTTTGGAATAGTCACTTAAGAAAATTGAAGAGTTCAATTACAGGTCTCTTGTTCTAGTTCTGGCTACTTTTTATTTTACATTGATTCACAAAATCCTGTGGCCATTTGGAAAAGTAAAGGAAGGAAAAATGTCTTGATTTCTTTGATTCTCATTCACGTACTTGCCTGGCTCCGTAGAAAAACAGATTTTTTTTTTTAAAAGAAGCTCCAGATTAAGAAAACATAGGTTTCAAAGACAGAGGCAGAATTATCTGCCAATAAAAATTACCTCAGCTTTGCAACAGTTGTTCTCCACTACCTACCCCCAAATGAGAATAGATAATTTTGATTTTGATAAACAAATGATTACAGAGAACAGTAAGGCTTGATTGCGCCACAGTCCTGCTCTTTAACCAGCGTGAGTGGGGTGGGAGGAATCAGAAGTCACCTTTACAAGTCAAAAAGAAACACTCGAAGATTCATGCCAAAAATAGGCAGCTGAAAAGACCCAGCTGTTCACACTCCCTCTTTCCTTATTTAATTTTATTGTTTACAATGAATATGTATGTATTCATATGTGCAATCATATGCATGCTATTTCTTCTTTATGAAGTTTTCTTTTCTATTTTTTGTTTTTGCTTCACTTCCCACGGCCTGTCTCCTTTCCCCCACAGAACCCGCCCCCCCACTTCTTTAGGAGGGAACTCCTGTTCACCAGGTGCCGTGCGTCTTCCTGGATTTTTCCCATCCAGGTCCTATAGGACTGTGTAAGGCCCAAAAGAGTGTGTGTGTGTGTGTGTGTTTACATAAGTGCACAAAAAGGATGTACACATGTGATCTACATAGAGGTGTTTTCACTATTGTCATCATACACATACACTTACGTTAATTTTTCTTTTGAAATGATGTAAAACTTGACAACCGTACAAGAGCATTAGGAAGTAAGTTACCAGCACAGTGCGCCATCACCAAGTACAATTTCTAATTCCTGTGAAGAGTGTGGTCTCCTATGTAACCACCATGCACCTGCAGCTATTGGAATCGGGAAGTAACTTTGATATGTCACCATAGTTTTGCCCTGTAAGATCCATTCATCTTTTGCAGGTTATGCTTATAATTTCCTTCAAAGCAAGACGGCCCATGCCAGGATAGCAGGAGACTTTTACCTGCCATGCCTTGTTGGTCTCCTCAATTCGCAGCAAACCTCTGTCAATGCTTTTGAAGATTGCAGGTTGCTTATTTTGTATATTTCCCTCTATTTGGGTTCATTGGTGTTTCTCAATGACTGGTTATGTATATCTTACCAAGAATATCCCACAAGTGATGCTACATTAACCTCATTGTCTCCTGTCATATTACATGTGTCCCGTTTCAGGGAAAGTTACTGTCGACAACCTGATCTAAGTTGCATCAGCCTTCAAGTGTATTGATGACTTACCTTGTTTATGTAATGTTCTTCCCTCATTTATTTTCACCCATTATTCTTAACATCTTCATAATCTTTAGCTGAATTATTGTTACAATTGTTGCCAGATGTTGATTTTCTAATGCGGTCATCTCTTCAACACTTGTTAGTTGGCATTCAGCTAGAAGCAGAGCTATCAAATTTTCTTAGTTGATTATAATCCACTACAACCATTATTTATTCCGATGTTCAAATTGCCCCAAAATTAGTCTTGGTGAGCCCATTCGGGCAGGCTCTTGTGTCCTTTTGGCACGCCCCATTGTGTTTGGAGCCCTTCGCTATTTTCCAGTTCAGCAAGATGTTCCAGATCCATTATATACATTTATGGGTATAAAACAGTCCTGGGTTGAACTGTTTCGTGAAAAAGCCCAGGTTTCTTTAAGTTGGGATGGTATTTAGAAACCAAGTGGGGGCACCTGGGTGGCTCAGTCCGTTAAGCCTCTGACTTCAGCTCAGGTCATGATCTCATGAGTTTTAGCCCTGCATCGTGCTCTGTGCTGACAGCTCAGGGCCTGGAGCCTGCTTTGGATTCTGTGTCTCCCTCTCTCTATGCTCCCCCCACCTCAAAAATAAATAAACATTAAAAAAACAAGATCTGAGGGCACAGAATGTTCACTGCTATCAGATATCTCAGGGACCAAAGCTCTGCAGTATATGTGTGTAAATATATGTGTATGCATGCAGTACTCAAATACACACACATATGTCCCCATGCCAGTACCCTTAGGTCTTGTGTACAATATGTACACATGTGTTCATTTGCATCTATATTAATGTTACACGTCCATATATGTCTGCACAAATGCATATATTTTCATATCATATACAATATTGCATGTATACATTTTTTATTTTATGAAATAGTGTATATATAAAACCATTAGTTCACACTAGTAACTGTCACAAGGAGAGAACTGGCTCTTATTCTCTTAAGTATATTTCCTGTTGAATGTAACCAGCCTCCTGTTTCTGACCCCCCCACCGATGTCCCCCTCACACCACTCATATTCTAATGCCACATACATGACCTGCTCTCCTCTTCTCCTGACACACATGTGCTCCCCTCCCTGCATGGACTCTGGTGGGCTGTGCAGGGCCATGCAAACACCTTCCCAACCATGTCCGAACTTCAGCACCGCTCACCACCAGCTGCTGCCACTTGGTAGTAAACGGTGGCTTCCTCATTTCACCTGTGCTGTGACATTACACTATAGATTGTTCAGCCCCTTCCCACGCAGACGGCGCCATCACCTCACCACACAGCACCCCGCAGCAGCCCCTGCAGTGCCCTCATCCTCCTCTCTGGGATTTGCAACCACACCAACCCACCAATCCCTTCCACGGAAACCCTGCTTATTTGCCCCCGGATCTACCATTGGCCTTGTGAGTGCCTTCCTTCACCCCCCCTGGGGTTTGGATGTTCCACGACAGGATTCCACCACCCCCCAGGCTCTGTCTGACTCCCCACAGCAGTCAGTTCTAACAATGTTTTATAATTTTCAGATTGCAGTGTTACTACTGCTCTCGTTAAAGTTATTCCTAAGTATTTTTTAATTTTTTGAAGTGGAATTGTTTCCTTCATTTCTTTTTAAAAAATTTTTAATGTTTATTTATTTTTGAGAGACAGAGCATGAGCAGGGGAAGGGCAGAGAGAGAACGAGACAGAATCAGAAGCAGGCTCTAGGCTCTGAGCTGTCAGCATATGGAGCTTGAACTCATGAACCTCAAGATCATGACCTGAGTTGAAGCTGGCCGCTTAACCAACTGAGCCACCCAGGCACTCCACCTTTATTTCATTTTTGATTGTTCATTATGATATATAGAAATATTTTGGGTGTTTTTATATTGGTCTTGTATCCTTCATCCTTTCTGAACTCATTTATTATTAGTCTATATGTTTTTGAGTGGATTCTTCAGGATTTTCTTTTTTTTTAATTTTTTTAAACTTTATTTATTTTGAGAGAGACAGAGTGGGGGGCGGGCAGAGAGAGAGAGAGAGAGAGAGAGAGAGAGAGAGAATCCAAGCAGGCTCCATGCTGCCGGCACAAAGCCCAATGTGGAGCTTGAACTGACAAAAGCATATGATCATGACTTGAGCCAAAACCAAGAGTCAGGCACTTATCTTATGACTGAACCCCCCTAGGCACCCATAGGATTTTCTATTTAAAAGGTATTATCTGCAAAATGGGGGTGATTTTACTTCCTGCCTTCCAAGATGACTTTTATGTCTTTTTCTTCCCTAGTTACTCTGGTTGGAACTTTCAGTAGAATGTGGTTATAGTTTTTAGTATAAATCTTTGTCTTATTCCTGATCCTGGGGATATCTGTTAGTCTTTCAACATCACTACAATGCTACTTAGGAGTTTTGTGTGATTGTCCTTTGTCAGTGTGAGGAAGTTCCCTTAAATTCCTTGTTTATTCAGCATTTTATTACAATAGAGTATTGCATTTTATCAAATGCTTTTTCTGACTTTTTTGAGATGACTTTATTTCTTTTGTTTGGAAAAATTCTGTTTATTGCATTAATTGATTTTCTTTTGTTGAAACAACTTTGCACACCTGTGACAAATCACATTTGGTCATTGAGTATCTTTATATTGCTGAATTTGAATCGCTAGTATTTTGTTAAGGATTTTTACTTCTATATTTATAGGATAGATTGATCTATAGAATTGTCTGGTTTTGGTAAGAGGGTAATACAAGCTTTCTAAAATTTGGGAATGTTTCCACTACTTAAACATTTTGGAACAGGTTGTGAAGGTGGTGTCAATTCTTTACATGTTTGGTAGAATTCTCTTGTAAAGCCATTTGGGCCTTTCTTTTTATGGAAAGTTGTTTTTGCTTTTGAGAGTGCTGATTTAATCTTTTTATCTATTGTATGTCTATCCAGCTTTTCTTTATCATCTAGAGTCAGTTTTGGTAGTTTATGTAGTGCTAGAGATTTATTCATTTCATCTAGGTGATTTAATATGTTGGTTACAGTTTTTTATCCTGTTTTTCTAAAATCTGCTTTATTGCTGTAAGACAATAGTGATGTCTCCTCTTTTGTTTCTGATTTTAGTAATTTGAATCTTCTCTTTTTTTCTTTATCAATCTGACTAGAAGTTTGTCAGTTTTGTTGATCTTGTCAAAATAACAACATATGGTTTCATTAATTTTTTTCTCTATTGCTTTCTTATTTTTATTTTATTAATTTCCACTTTCATTTTTGCTTTTATTCCTTCTGTTTGCGTCAGGTTTATTTTACTTATATATTTCCATTATCTTAAGGTGCAATTTCATTGACTTGGGAACTTACCCCTTTTTAGACATAGATGCTTATAGCTATTATTATCTTTTTCCAAGAGCTTCCTTATGCCATTGCATAAGTTTTAGTGTGGATTATTGTAAATTTTTAAAAAATATTCATTTTAAAGCATTTTCTAATTTCCTTTCTATTGTCTTCCTTGCCTCTGAGTACCATGTTTAATTTCTGCACAGTTGTGAAATTTTAGACTTGATATTATTGTTTTCTAATTTGATTCCATTATGGACAGAGAATCAGCAGACCATAGGCACGTGGGTTTTGAAACATGGGGTGGCAGGGAGATCAGAAGGGGTGCTGTGGGCCTATCCCGCCTGGGCAGATACCCAGGAGACTGGAGCTGTGGGGGAGAAGGAGTCCTACAATCCCATGAGCACCTGCTGAGAGGAGAGCTTCTTCTTGCTGTGCTGGCTGAGACCTGAAGGGAAAAATACCTTGTTGCTCAAATGCCACAGACTCTTGCTCTTCTTCATGAGGTTTTGTAGACTTTTAAAAGTAAATGTTTCTCCCATGACTCTATGCTCTTACAACAACTTCCAGAGACTTTAACTTTTTAAATGCTTTTTAGTAGTCAAGATTGTTTTCGTAGGTGGTCCATAGAACTCCTCATTCAGCCCTTCCTGAAATAATACCTTTTGTGTTCTCTTTCTGCTCGTTTGAATGGACATATCAGTTGCAAAAAAATGTATTAAGAGAATAATCTTGACATGTTAGGTCTGTTTACTGGCTTAGAATAATTTGTATTGGGTATCATTTGTTATGAATGATAGATTTCACTGAATTTGTCCTTTTTAGCTTGAAGTGTTAATGCCTTTTTTCCCCATCGCTTCTTTATGCTGACCATGACCCCATTCCATCCCTCCCCTTCCAAGATTAATTTATTAATCTTCTGATGCATTCTGAACAAACATTCTAATACATATATGGTTATGGGGAAATTGTATGTTTTGTGTTTAAATTTTAGATTTTTGTCTTGCTGATATTGGTAACATATCATGTATGCTACATTGTCCAGTCTTCCATGGAGTGAGTTCTATTGATGACCAAAGAATACTCTCTTTAAATCACTTTACATGTTTTTCCCCTAAATCTCTAAGATACATTTTTCTTCTTGATATTAACATCAGAAGTAAGTAATTATTAAATGTACAGTATGCAATAGATCATAGATATGCACTATTTTACCACCGTGTAATCATCAGCACAACCCTGAATTGGATGTCATTCTATTTCAGCATCATACAGGAAGTCACTGAGACATAAACAGGTTTAGCAGTTTGCATACCTAATAAGTGAAAGATCTCATCCCTATTATTTTTGCTCTAAAACTCAAGATTTTAGGTACCAAATTAAATTAATTCCTTAAATAATACTTTTTATCTGTGTAGAATTCTAGAGTTTTCTAAACATCTATTGTCTCATTTGATTCTACATTAACTACATAGATTACACAGGTCAACTCTTGTTTATCCATTTTGTGTTGCAAATACAGGTTCAGTGACAGAGCCCGGTTCAGGTGGTTAAAGGGACATGGGTAAGACTAGGTCTTCAATCTTAAGATTACTGGCTCTAGTTTATTTTTTAATGTTTTTTTTATTTTGAGAGAGAGAGAGAGAGAGAGAGAGAGAGAGAGAGAGAGAGAGAGAGAGAGAGAGAGAGAAAGGGAGAGGAGGGAGAGGGAGGGCGAGGGAGGGAGAGGGAGAGAGAGTGCTAGTGGGTAAGAGGCAGAGGGAGAGAAGGAGAGAGAGAATTCCAAGGCAGGACCAATCTCATGAACTGTGAGATCTTGACCTGAACCAAAATCAAGAGTCAAATACTTAACCAACTGCACCCAGACACCCTTTTGGGTTATTTAGGCTTAACCAAAACATACTGAACATTATTTAACTCTTTCTCAGTATTAATATCACAAATGATCAGAATTTTCTCACAGGTAGGGACTATAATGGATAACTTATATGTTCTCTGTAATGGTTGCCCAATACAACTTTGGTTTAATGAACACACAATAATGTGATTACTAGTTTCTAAATTAAATTCTATTATGTGTATCAACAGATGTATTGTGGTATGTGAGGCTTAATGGATCTCTATGCTTTTGATAACAATGCTCTTCTTTATAGTAGAGTTTTCTGGCCTTTTCCATCAGTACTGTCAGACTATTTGCTATATACTTACTCCATTCCATTGGCCTGTCTCTGTTCACTCTGCTATTTTGAAAGTCTGGTTTTAATATGCTTAAGTCTGGGAACTACAGTAAGTTGACTGAGGAGGAGAGCTTGAGGGATCTTGAACTCATGTGCAAGAGTTCAAGTACAGGCTTTGTAGGTCTTCAGATCTCCACAGGCCTGGAAACACACACACACACACACACACACACACCCCAGTTTATTTAAAACTGACCAAGAGTCGTTTTGTTTAGCTATTTTAGTGTTAAAACTGTTGTTTCTAATTTACATCTATTCAGTTTATTAGCAAATGTTGAGTGTTGAGAACTGGCCTGAGCTAAGTATCTTTCCACAATAATTACATTATCTTTAGTATCTTTAGAAATTATCAGTAGCCCCCAACAGGCAGTAGTAAAAGAGGGGTAGTGTTGTCCGTCACAACATGCTACTGGCTGGAAAATTATGTCTTGAGCCAAATCTCTTACACACAAACTTGTATATCAATAAGCAAGATTTTTCATTCATGTGCCTGGCAACATTTTACACTTAAGTTCACTTTAGGCAAACTGAGCAGTATTTTAGAAAGAGCTTGGTTAATGTTCTGTTTAGTTTCAGGCAATAAGAAATTGAATCATTAGATTGAACCCGTACTCTAGTGCAATCAACTTTTGGGGACCGTTCCAAATAACAAAACACTCCCTGGGTTCTTACATTTTGTTCATATAATCTTATCTTCGATAATTACTTATTTATAGCATTGATTAATGTAATAAGCAAATCTTCTGGTGTTATAAAGATAATTGAAACATTGGTTGTCCCTAATTAAATGCTTGCTATAGAATAAAACTAGCCTGTATGTGCACACACGCACACGCACACACACACACACACACACACACACACACACAGAACTATACATCACCCCTCTCTCTTTTCTGATTCAAGTTTGGAAGAAATTGAGAGAAAAACATGAAGTATGTAAATGAAAGTCAAAGCACATTTTTTACTGTAAATATAGTTGATCCAAACACAAAACAAAATTGTGGTGGCGATGTGAGACATTGTGCAGATTATTTAGGGTGCTATTTCAGTAGTCCAGACTAGGCCTGTTGTGACATTTCTGGAAATGGTGTTAGATGCTTTTTGTCTCATTATATTTTGTGGGTATAAATACCAGAAGAATTGTTGGTGATTGGATGTGGGAGAGAAGACAGAAGTAAAGAATGGTTACTAAGACATAGCCCAAGCAACCGGCAAGGTTGAATTTTCATTAGCCAGAATGAAAATAAGGAATGTCAGAGGAATAATTCCATATTGGACATATTAAATTTGAAATGTCTTTTGACATCGAATTAAAGCTATTAAGTCAGCAGTTGGGTATGAGTTTAGGAAAGAAGTTTGGATTCAAAGTATACATTTGATGTCTTGAACATTTCAGTACTACTTAGAACTTGGAGGTTGGATAAATGTTCTTGTGCTCCTCTTGGTGCTTCTGAATATTGGGGGAACTGAATATTATGCAGTGAGTTATCTGAGTGAGCAGTTTGAAATGGCAGTAGCCTTATTAAGAGAGTGAACACAAAAGACATCCAAAGACTGATTTGGAGGCACTGAGGAGGTGAGAAGGACCAGGAACGGGGACTCAGAAGAGCACATGTCCTGAAGTTGACTTTGGGGAAAACAATGTATCAAGGACAAGGGAGATATCAGTTCTTTCTAATGCTGTTTAGAGGTCTAGTTAAAAACGAGTAAACAAAACAAAGAACCAAACCTAAGCAAAGACTGTGAACTCATCAGTAGTTTTCCTAATGTGGAATGTACTGGAGATGTTGAAAAGTGCAGCTTTAGTAGTCCAGAGGTTTCTGGAGGGTTGGAAACATGATGAAAATGATCTCAAGAGTGAATGAGAAGACAACAGTTGAGAAAAAGTAGATGCAAAACACCATCCCTACATTGTGCCCTGAATAGGAGTCCAGACAGTGCAGTATCAATAGTAGGAAGAAAGAGTGAATGGGTGTGGGAAGGCATGTCTATGAAATCTGGGAAATTGTTGACATTTCCTTCAATATACTCAGTGGGACAGTGATCAAGGCCACCAGCTGAGAATTAAGAGTGGTTAGGATAGTTGGAGACCTGAGAAGAAAGTCTCAGGCATGTAGGAAAGTGAGTAAGGTAGGGAAATAGCATTTAATAGCCAAACAGAATTGCAGATCTTCAGGTATGCTCATATAACACAAGCCTTCTACATTAGCTACATTTCCAACTTGCAGATATATTATATTTGTCTGGTATGTATTAGTATTAGTATTAGTATTTTTTTGAAAATTAAATATATTGGCCTTTACATAAATGCACTTATTTCAATTTTTTTTATGTTTTTGTTTATTGTTGAGACAGAAACAGAGCATGAGTGGGGAGGGACAGACAGAGAGGGAGACACAGAATCTGAAGCAGGCTCCATGCTTGAACCCACAAACTATGAGATCATGACCTGAGCTGAAGTTGGACGATTAACCAACTGAGCCACCCAAGTGCCTCATTTAAAAAATTTTTGTGTTTTTATTTATTATTGAGACAGAGAGAAACAGCATGAGTGGAGGAGGGGCAGAGAGAGAGAGGGAAATGCACTTATTTCAAAAAGGAAATTTTATATGAAGATCATAAAGGACAGAACAAGACTTCTTGACATTAGAAAGTCTTCATTGTTCATTGAAATAGATTCATAAACAAGCATTTTGTTTGAGGGCCAGTGGTTTAACACCAGGAGAACACACATACAACATTTTTGGAAACGCTGCTGCCCTGAATGGAAAACCTCAGTTCTCGCTCTCAAGTAGTTTAATAACATAAATCAGAACTTGTTTGCTTAAGTAAGAAAAGAAAAGATGATCTAAATCCGTTGATTTTTATCTATTTTAAAATCCCTAAGGGCAGGTGCTTTGTCTTAATGTCCTGTGAAATGTGCAGAATCATTCTGTATGCATAAAGTGCACTCTACCAGATGGTGTTTGATGGCTGTATTCGTCTTTAACATGAATGAATATTAGTTTAGAGAAGATTTGTTTTCTTTTTCAAAATTCCTTTCTTTCCAGTGTCTAAGCACAGTGCTTATTGAGATAAATGCTCTTGTGCTCCTCTTGGTGCTTCTGAATATTGGGGGAACTGAATTATATGCAGTGACTTATCTGAGTGAGCAGTTCGAAATGGCAGCAGCCTTCGTCTTTGAAGATACTTTTTGTCCTGCAACCACAAATTAAAGGAAAATTAGCTTTGTCATAGTTCATCATGTTGTTATACATCTATCAGAAAACCAGTGACTGAATCCCATGACTTGCTAGTTATCCAGAGTGAGCATCATTCAATCATTTAACCAAGGGTGTTTAACCTTAGGTTGTTTACCTGAGGCCAAAGAAAACATGAGCTGGTTTTCTATGTGCTCATCATTCCTCAGATTCACAAGGCATGTCCCCTCTCACTGACCTTTTGTTTGCTGTGGCCTCTGCCAGAATGCCCCTTTTCACATGACTTGTTGTCTCCCCTTTCACAAGTGTTAGCCAAATTTTCACATTTCCCTGAGTGCTTCCTGAATGACCTCTTTATGATTGCCAGCCCGCCTCTTTCCCTCCCTGTATGTCCTTCCTGAATTATTTTATATTGAAGCAGCACTTATACAGATCTGAAAGCTATATATTGTCATTAATTATTCTGCTTTGTCTCTGTCACACCTCTGTTACAGTACAAGTTGTACAAAGGAAGAATCCTTGTCTACGTGACTCCCAGAATTTTGTCTCATTGAAGCCTCAGTGCTTGTTGACATAGCATGGACAGTTGATAAGTATTTGTTGCATTAATGAGTGAATACTATACACATTATTCTTGTTAGCTTCATCTTGTAGTCAGACATCCTGTCTGAGTGGAGTTGGTACCTCTGGGGTGGCTACCTGAGCCTTCCAAGTGCACGCTGTGGTAACCCCCCGAGAGATGACTGCTCCCCCCTGACCTTGCATGAGGGGCTACCATTGGACTCAACTGACCAGAAATAAAGGCATAGAAAATGCATTTGTACAAAGGATGAGAAATCCCTTTCTTTTCTGTCATGAAAAACCTTACATGACCCTACCCTCTCCTTTTAAAAAAAGTTTGTTTATTTATTTATTTTGAGAGAAAGAGAGAGAACAAGCAGGAGAGGGCCAGAGAGAAAGAGAGAGAATCCCAGGCAGGCTCTGCACTGTCAGTGCAGAGCCAGACATGGGGCTCCATCTCACAAACCATGAGATCATAACCTGAGCTGAAATCATGAGTCAGAGGCTTCACTGACTGAGCCACGCAGGTGCCCCATGTCCTCTCTGTTTTTCAGATGAAATGGTAACTATTAATTTCCAGATTAAAAAAAAACAACAACAACATATGTATCTTCCAATGAAGTCAGTTACAGAGAACTCTAATTGGAGTGGAAATAGTCCTTTGTCTTTCTCATTTACCTGCCTGGTTACTATGAGGTTTAAATGAGGTGAGGCATTCAAACATAGTTCCCAACACAAAAGTCAATAAACTTTAACTTAAGGATTCAATATTCAAAACTGTATTTGAATTTCTGCCTGTCACTCAGAGGTGGCTGGCTAGACTCATATAGAAAAAAAGAACTATGTATAAATTGTTTTCAGGATTGTATTTTAGGCCTGAAATGTGCTCATGATCAAGTCTTATAACAATAAGATCACTGATTTTCCTGACTTTTCCATGCATGCCTTTTATGTGTTATTTCTTTCTTTAAAGCATTTCTTTCCCTAAATATTGGCAGAAGGAGATACAGAGCATTTACACAGGTGCTCACACATATAATGAGATTCAGAGCTCTTATCCAGGTAACACCATTCCCCCTTGCTTGGTTGACTGAGAAAGTGTGAATGCCCCCTAAGTACTATATCACTGGCCACAAGTCCTGAATCAACCACAGAGGACTGGCCAAAAGAATGAAAGAAACAAAACAGTCAAATAAGGAGTTCCTTCCAAATCCTGGGTCTTCAAGCTTTTCAATATGGGGAAAACTTCACATAAGAATGAAATAGTTGGGGGGCACCTATGTGGCTTGTCTGGTTAAAGTTTCTGACCCTTGGTTTCAGCTCAGGTCATGATTGCACAGTTCGTAAGATCAAGCCGCACATCCACAGAGCCTCCTTCGGATTCTCTCTCTCCCTCTCTCTGCCCTCCCCTGATCATGCTCCCTCTCTCTCTCTCTCTCTCAAAATAATGACACATAAAAAATTTAAGAAAGAAAAAAAGAATGAAGTAGGTGAAATGCCTGGGTGGCTCAGTTAGTTGGGCATATAACTCTAGCTCAGCTCGGGTCTTAATCTGAGTTCAGGCCATGCATGTTTAGCATGGAGCTTATTTAAAAATAAATAAATAAATAAATAAATAAATGAAGCTTAAAGAAAAGGTATGAAATAGGCAAATTACTGGCTCTCACATTTCTTAAAAGCCTGAGGTATTAAAAGGGTCAAACAAAACTGGAAGACATATTTCAAGGCACCTCGGGGATTGGAAGTCATTAATAAGGATGAAAAAATGGGAAATTCTTTAGTAATTTTATTGTAACTTTAGTAACATAACAACATAATGACTTGCATCAATAAAATAATGCAGCATTCATGATGCTCTCATCCCACAGCAGTAATTTGAAGTGCTAGAGTAGATCCGATACATTAGAAGAAAGGTTAACATTGGGGCACCTGGGTGACTTGGTTGGGTAAGTGTCCGTCTTTGGCCCAGGTCATGGTCTCATGGTTTGTGAGTTTGAGCCTCACATCGTTCTCTGTGCTGACAGCTCAGAGCCTGCAGCCTGCTTTGAATTCTGTGTCTCCCTCTTTCTCTGTTCCTCCCCTGCTTGCACTCTGTCTCTGTCTCTCTCGAAAATAAATAAAGATTAAAAGAAGAAGAAAGGTTAACATTAATCTGAACTTGACAGTATTCA
>NC_043701.1:117725349-117726561 GCF_006229205.1 Suricata suricatta | reverse complement strand
ACCTTTTTTTTCCCTTTTCCCTCCGCAATTCAGAGGAGATAAAACCTATAGCTTCGGACTTTGAGTTTATTTCCCTAACCCTACCCTTTACTCTGCATTTTGGGCATATCCTCTGCCCATGTGAAACCCCAGTGAGTGATGATTGTTACCAATTTAAAATGCCCAAATCCCCAAATCCTGCTCTCTCTCCCTCTTCTGCTCACAAGGAAAAAAAAAAAAAACCCAGCCTGCTGATCTCAGACTTAATTATCTCAGTGATGGTGGCAGATGCACCCCCCTTCTTGCTCAGACCGCATATCTTGACTTTAACTGCTCATTCCTACTCCCTGGCACACCCCATCAGCAAATCCCACAGCATCCATCCCTAAACTATCTGCAGAGCAAGGTGATATCTGAACCCCTTCCCCACTCCCATCTTCTTCATGGATCCCAGTCATGGCCGTCTTCCCAATGGCCTCGATGTTTCCCTTGTACCCTTGCTATAGTCAAATTTTAACTAAGCAAAATGATAACATTTTTCAATCATACATTTTATTTCTTTTGAGTAATACCATTTTTTAATTTAAAATTTTTTCATTTAAAAAATTTGATGTTTACTTTCTTTTTGTTTTTGAGAGACAGAGCACATGGAGGAGAGGGGCAGAGAGAGAGACACACAGAATCCAAAGCAGGTTCTAGGCTCTGAGCTGTCAGCACAGAGCCCGATGTGGGGCTTGAACTGACAAACTATGAGATCATGACCTGAGCTGAAGTCAGACGCTTAACCCACTGAGCCATCCAGGTGCCCCTTGAGTAATGCTATTGAGTTACTACAGATACATACTCACAAAAATATAATGGAATCAAAAGTAAAATACAATGAAATATTAAAGTACCAAGGGTAATATCTTTGAAACATTCCATATATACCTAAATCTAAAATTTTAAATTTCATGGACTTAATTAAAATAGAAATCTAAGAGTAGAGAGTAAAAACCAAAATATTGGTTTTAAACAGGCTCAATGGAATTGATAGTAGATGCTTGATATTTTCTTCTTGTTTTTGTTGTCTGCCAGGCGAGTATTAGCCAAAAAGATAAAACAAATAATGACATAGTCAACTTTTAAAGAAACACAGAATTATGCTAGATCAGTGAGACAGGGAGACTGAAGGACTCCATAAAAATCTGTTTTTTGCTTATTTTCCAGCTTCTTTTCACTAAGACTGACCCC
>NC_043701.1:117722770-117725249 GCF_006229205.1 Suricata suricatta | reverse complement strand
GCAGAAGAGGGAGAGAGAGCAGGATTTGGGGATTTGGGCATTTTAAATTGGTAACAATCATCACTCACTGGGGTTTCACATGGGCAGAGGATATGCCCAAAATGCAGAGTAAAGGGTAGGGTTAGGGAAATAAACTCAAAGTCCGAAGCTATAGGTTTTATCTCCTCTGAATTGCGGAGGGAAAAGGGAAAAAAAAGGTAATATTTATTGGAAACTTTCAATGCACCAGATGTTTTCTGTGTGCCCAGACATAAATCATTTCAGTTAAACTCTCGATAGTGATTAGCTCCTACATTGTTCTAGTTCTCATTTACAAATGAAGAAATTGAAAAATAATCACACATGTAGTCAGTGGAGCCAGTTTTGAATTCAGGTTTCTGGCTTCAGATTCGGGATTCTTAACCACCAAGCTTCCTGACTCGATACATTCTCAGCAGAAAAAGGAACTTCGTGACACTTATGCAGAGTGTAGTGATAGGCTTGGGTAAAATGAAATACATTACTATGTTTCTGTACCAGGTAAGATTATGTATGTGTGAAGAAAATACTACTCTTATTCACTGTTACTTTCACATAAGATAAAATGACAGAATGCTGGGGTCAGATATAAAATTCTGCATTTTACCTCCTGTCATTAGTTCATCTTTTATTCTTTAAGAGTCTCATGGATATCCTGTGATGTTTGTTTCAAGCTTCTGTATTATATTGTATTATGTTATATTGTACTGACTAGGAGACTATCAGTCAGTTGATAATTCAGTCATGTTTTCTCTCTGAAGGCAACTGATCGAGAGGGAGACCCAATCACATATGCCATTGAGAATGGAGATCCCCAACGAGTTTTTAATCTTTCAGAAACGTAAGTTAAAAATTATTTCAAAATTTATTTTTTTTAAATATTAAACAATGTATTGGTAACAGGGGAACAGACTTCTAATCAGAGGCTTTCAGCTGTTTGTAGTTTTATTTGACTTTTTTTTCTATGAATGTTAATGAGCTCTGGGGGCGGGGGATAATTCTGAATTCAGAAATCTTACCCAGGAGACTATTTATTTTAAACATTTTTACTAGGCAAAAATCCACTGAGGTGGAAACATTTTATTTGTAGGCTGGGATTAATTAGATCCTTTTAAAGTTGTCAGTTACTCATAATAACAAGGGCATTTCTACAAAGAGTAACGTGGTGCTAAATTGTTCATTCAAAGAGAATTGTGTTAGACAAAATGTAATTCAAAGTTAAAGTACCACCAAAATCCATCCTTCAGTTTTTGAGTAAAGTGTGTGTAGTCCAAAACAACTCACACAGACATAGTGTGTGTCCCTGCCGAGCCTCCTGGGGTCTACGTCAGTGTGGCTGGACTGCCCTCGCTGAGCACAGGGGACATTGCGTTTGCTGTCACCAGGAGAAAGCAGGGAGGAGCACTAGCTAGGAAGCTTGCAGAGCGATCCTGGCTTCCTTCTGTAGGGTCACAGCAGGCTTGCTGCTGTCCCACACGCCTGGTCGTTAGAGAGTCACACTCGCTACCTCTCTGGTTCTTTCTGTGCAGCCCTGAGTTGTTTTACTCTCTAAAAGAATGGAAACCTAAACTTGGTCCATGGTTATAAAGTGAACATTTGACAAATGATCCAGGCACCACTTCAGTCTCAGGAACATGTGGTACATAAGGCCAACTCAAGGGAGGCATGTGCGGTCCCTGGTCTTGGGCAAAGCACCTGCAATTTCATGTAGACGACAATGTTCCAACAGTGAGTTAGTATACAGTTAGAAACAGTATTGCTCAGCCTTTTACATTTCACAGATGAGTAAACTTCCATGTAAGAAATGGAACTTAACCATTTTGAATTTTGTCAAATAGATACATACAAATCTAAATTGGCTATAATTTACATTTGTCCTGAAATGAAGAAAAATTTTTAAAGGGTCATTTTAACTGTAATCAAGACTACATGGGACTGGTATAAAAATACCTGTGTCAATCACTAGAATAAAGTTAAGGGTCCAGAGATCACCTCTAATATTTATGGTCAATTGATTCCCTCCACCCCAAAAAAGTCCAAGACAGTCCAATCAGGAAAGGAAAATCTTTTCAATAAATAAAGTTCGGGGCAGCATACAAAAGAATGAAGTTGGCTCTTTTTCTTCACACCATTTGCAAAAATGAACTCAAAGTGAATCATAGACCTGAATATTAGAGGTAGAAGTATGTAACCTTAAAAATATATATAACTGTTAGAAGAAAATACAGAAGGAAATCTCCATGAGTTGAATTAGGCAATGCTTTTTTATATATGGCACTAAAGTACAAGTGATGAATGACAAAATGGATAAGTTGGACTTCATCAAAATTTGGAAAATGCGTACTTCACAGGACACTATAAAGAAAGTGAAGACCACCCTCAGCCTGAGAGAAAATATTTTATCTAAATGTTTATTTATTTTTGAGAAAGGGAGACAGAGCTAGAGAGAGAGAGAGAGAGA
>NC_043701.1:117704724-117722670 GCF_006229205.1 Suricata suricatta | reverse complement strand
GCTCTCTGACCCTCCCCTGCTCACCTTATCTCTTTCTGTCTCTCAAAAAAAACCAAAAAAACAAAACAACAACAACAACAAAACAACAGTAGACTAGTGGTAGCCTGGGGCGCTGGGGGGTGGGAGAGAGTAAGGAGTCACTGCCAGTGAGTGATGCTGATGGTGATGAGCACGTTCTGAAGGTGATTGTCCTGTTGGTCAGAGGACTCTACAAATAAGCTAAAAATCATAGAATTGTACTCCGTAAATGGGTGAATTTGATCACATGTGAATTACACACGAATAAAACAAAAATTCATGGAATTGTACCCTGTAAATGTGTGAACTTGGTCACATGTGATTACATGTTAATAATGCTGTTTTTAAAAAAGACAACAATGAACCTTTCACGTGCCCTCATGAGCAGGAAGCCCAGGCCATACTGTCTGTTAAGGATTTCCATCCCTGTGTTTACCTGCATTTCCAGCTGCTGGCGGTGACATCTGATGAGACACCAACTTTACCAAAGCAAGTCTCCACCAGAGCTCCTCCCATAGCAAGTGTTTCTCTGCTTCTTCTCTTATCTCTGCTTTTGAGAGACACCTAACTAGGTCACAGAAGTTCTTCAAGGTGTGAAAGATGTCGCTGCAGCCTCCTCCATGTCTGAATTGACCACAGTTCTTGGTACTTTGGCTTTTACCTCAACTCAGACAGCTATCTTCTTAAATGCAAGATGCTTCCCGGACAGCTCGCATTGTGCACATCCCTGTGATGATGATTGCACAGTCTTCTTTGATGACCTTCTTGATTCGGGTCCACTATCCCAAGTCTGTGGCCTTCTATCCTATGGTCATTTTATTTCAGCCACCTCAGAGCCGTTGCTTTCATTGTGTTTTCAGGCTGTCCTTAACCATTACAAATATATTTCAATATCCATTAAATAATATTAATTGAATATATGTATTACCAGTATATTCCCCATTTGAAATGGGGAAGAATTGAAACCCCTTCCCTCTATGCATTTTCTGGGCTAATTGTGCACATTTGTCCACTGGTTCTATGTAAGTTTTAAGGATTCAAATACTTTAGATACTTTTTCAAAAAGTAATAGAAAAGAGGGGCGCCTGGGTGGCTCAGTCGGTCAAGCATCCAACTCGTGGTTTTGGCTCAGGTCATGACCTCACAGTTCATGAGTTTGAGCACCAGACTGGCTCCTACGTGGGATTTTGTCTCCTTCTTTATCTCACTCTGCCCCTCCCCTCCCTCTTTCTCTCAAAATAAATAAAATAAGCCTAAAAAATAATAGAAAAGAAATAATGGTCTGCCTTATGAGACATTTAATTTATACAGATAATGTTTCTAGTTACAATTTACTTCTTCAAACAAAAAAAGCACATACCTATTTACTTTAAATATTACATTATTTTACGCTATGATACAGATTTTAGCAATAATTATTATTACAATCCCATTAACTTACTTTTTCCTAGTGAAATAAAAACATGCCAAAATTTTCATAAATCTTTAAAACATAAGTAGTAATAAATAATCATTTCAATGACAGTATAGATGTACAAACTGTTGGATTGTTATATACATATTAATGTATGGGATCAGTCCTATCGCCCTGAAAGGCAGTCTTGAAAGGAAAGAACTTGGTTTTATTTATTTATTTATTTAATCTTCTTAAGAACTTGTTTTTAAACATCACAACCATCTGTCATGAAAATCATCCCATACCATGCATTAAGTGACCAGCTCTGTGTGGTTCTGTAATGTACTGAGTTATGTTAACAACCTCTCATAGGGTCATTGTCGATAGTTGCACATGACACAGTAAATATTTAGTCATCAAACATTCACAGACAAGTAATCATTTAAACAAAATATATTTAAAAACTTCTTTTGAAGCACAATGGCCAAATCTTTAAGGTATTTAATTGCAGAAGGGTGAGGAATTCCTATAAACAGAGTTGTAAACAGAGTATGGGTTTAACAAAAACGTTAAAAGGCTAAACAGAGGAACCTCAGAGTTATATCTGCCTTTGGTTAGAATTTTATTTGAAAATTCTTTTATCTTCACTGCCATTGTGAATGAATGAATGAATGTAGAATGACTACATTCATTCTGACATGAAGTTTAAGGCTTGATTCTACTTTTCACATCAGTGTGAACATTATAATTTCCTTGAAGACTAAATAACATATAAGAAAACGATACACATTTTCTTTTCTGTCAACCCTACTATCAAGATACATATTCAGAAGAACACCGTCTCACACCTTTCACTCCTCCTTTGCCCCGCCACCATCCACTTCCCTTAACCGCAGCCCACGCCTACCTCCTCCTGTCGGTCTGTTTGTTAGCCAGTACTCACTGTTTCACAAAGATGCCAAGGCCAACTTGAAGCAAGCACACACTCGCAGGTACACTCTATCCGTCCTCGATGCCATGATTTCAGGTACAGCCTATTCTCTCTAGATGTCATCATGAGGCCTGGAACATGATGCGCATAGGCAACATGATAAATCTCTGAATGATGTGGACGCTCGTGAGTGTAAATGATACTAAAACACAGCTGGTAAAAATGTATTGAGAACATTTAAAGGAAGCGTACAATAGAAGCGTGGAGTCCGTGAGATCATTTTTGTCAGTCCATGACACAGCTGCTGCAGGGTTTCCTAATCAACAGTGCAGTTTGGAGATGCAGGTTTTCAATGCTAGCAGACTGGTTTGTTTGGAAGAAGATACCCTCCACGGTGTTTTATTTACATTGTTTAAACAACTTTCGAACTCCATTTTTATGGTTAGGCAACCAACTCATTGTCATAAAAAGTTTGATTTTGTCCAGCATGCCACATTTCAGAAATATAGCCTTCACAATTGGTGAGGGGATTTTGTGTGATATAATTAATGTACTTGAAGTGAAATTCACATAGCATAAAATGATCCATGTCAAAGTGAACAATTCAGAGGCATTTAGCAGACTCACCACATTGCACACCTACCCCCTATATCTCATCTCATTCCGGAATATCTTTATTACTCCAAAAGGAAACTTGGTCTGTTAAGTAAGCAGCTGCCTCCTATTTATCCCTCCCCTCACCCCTGGCAACCAGCAATTTATGTCCTGTCTCTATGGATTTACCTATTGTCCATATTTCATATAAATGGAATAATATAACATGTGAATTTTTGTGCCTGGTGTTTTTCCCTGATCCTAACATGTTACAATTCAGCCATATTGAAGCAGGTGTCAGTGCTTCATTCCTTTCTATACCTGTGTAATAGCTCAGTGAGTGTATGGGCAACTCTTTTTATCCATTCATAAATGGATGGCCATTTGGGTTGCTTTTCTAGGTCTTAGCTGTTGTGAATACTGCTACTATGAACACATATATACATGTATTTAAGTATCTGTTTTCAGTTCTTCTAAGTATATTCCCAGAATTGGAATTAGCAGGTCATATTTTAATTTTATGTTTAATTTTTGAGAAACCACCAGACAGGTTCCCACAGTGACTGGACCATTTCATATTCCCACCAGCAGTGTGATAGCATTCCTACTGATTCATTTCTATCTTTGTCAACATGTTATTTTCCCATTTGTTTGGTTAATGGCATCTGTCCTAGTGGGTGTGAAGTAGTAATTCATCATAGTTTTGGTTTTTATTTTCCTGCTGACTAACGATGTTGAGTATCCTTTCATGTACTTGTTGCACATTTGTATATCTTCTTTGGAGAAATGTCTGTTCATGTCCTTTGACTAATTTTTAATTGAGTTGTTTGTATTTTTGTTGTTGAGTTTTAAAAGTTCCTTATACATTTGCAGAGACAGATTCTTATCAGATGTAGGATTCGCAAATAGTTTCTCCCACTTTGTATTTCTTTCACTCTATTGGTGCTGTCCTTTGATGCCAAAAGTTCTTAATTTTGGTGAAGTCTAATATACCTATTTTTTCTTTTGCTGCTCATGCTTTCAGTGTCATATTAAGAATCCATTGTCAAATCCAAGATCATGGAGATTTATCTCCAAGCTTTTGTCTCAAGAGTTTCATGGTTTCAGTACTCATATTTAGATTATTCATTCACTTTGAGTTAACTTCCATATACAGTGGACTAAGACAGTCCAAGGTCATTTTTTCACATGTTGATCCCCAATTTCCTCAGCACCATTTGTTGAAGAGACTAAGCTTTCTCTGTTGAATAAGCTTCATTCTTGTTGAAAATCAGTTGGCCACAGATTCATGGGTTGGTCTCTGGACTCTCAAAGCTATCCCGTCCCCCAGTATATGTGGGTGCTTCTCAATGCCATGATTTCCCAAGAACCTCTCTGCCCACCTTTTCCTCCAGGCCTCCAGCACTCTCCTGTATGCCTCAGTTGTAATCTTTTGCCTCAGGTGACTGCAGGTTCCTCCCTACCTTTCTAGAAAACTCAGTGCTTTTCTGCCTCAATAAGTTCTGGATTAGGCAAAATAAAGACAAGCAGCATGTGTCATTCCTTCCTGAAGCTTCCAGACCTGCAGACACAATTCTCTGTGAATAAGACTATGCTCTTTCCAGAAACAGGGAGCAGAGTGTCACACTAGAGATGCCATCTTCAAGGCCACTGATGTCACTCCTGTGCGATGTGTTTTCAGTCATGTAAAATTTAGGTAGTGCTATTATTGTTTTAACATAAACAATTCATAAATTTTAATATATGAACGTACAAGATTACTGCATTCCTAAATGTTGCCCAGTGTATCCTGCTCTATAGCTTCCAGCCAGCTGGTAGGAAGACTCGCCCTTGCCAATCATTTCAGAAAGTTCAGGAAAGCATGCTTGCACCTACCCACCAACTAGTCCTTCAGCTATAAATACCAAAGATACTGCCTACTCTTTATCTTCTTCTCCATCTCCCAAATATCATGCCCAACTGCCTACTGCCCTGGGTATAAGGCACACATCATATCAAGCAAAGAGCTATCTTCGTAAAGATCACCAGACCATTAAAAATTAGCTGTTTGGGGCGCCTGGGTGGCTCAGTCAGTTAAGCGTCCGGCTTCGGCTCAGGTCATGATCTCACAGTTCGTGGGTTCAAGCCCCATGTCAGGTTCTGTGCTGACAGCTAGCTCAGAACCTGGAGCTTGTTTCAGATTCTGTGTCTCCCTCTCTCTCTCTGACCCACCCCTGCTCGTACTGTCTCTCTCTGTCTCTCAAAAATAAATAAAAAACAGAAAAATAATTTTAAAAAATAGCTGTTTATTTATAATATGGCTGTAAATGGGAATTTTATATGAATTTCTAGAGATTTTCTAATTTAATGTACAAGGAAGAATATAGATGTCAGAACTTTAAACCAAGAGGGAAAATGGAAAGCAAGAACTCAGTTTTCTTTTTTGTTTCACTGGCCTATGGCTAGGCTCTCAGATTTCCTGATTCTTAAGTTGCTTGTGAGTAAATCTCAAAGCAATAATGTCTTACTTTTGTCTTGAAGTCATTTTAGAATGAGATTATCTGAACCATCTGAGGTGTAGGAAGTTAATCCAAAAGCCATTGGAACTACTCTGGGTTTTCAGTTCTTTTGACAAAACATTTTAAAAGGTACAAGTAGTAAACCTGGTTTTCTATAGTTGTACCATATGTTAGAACTTTTTAAAGTCCATTTGATCAACAGCAAAATAAAACAAATAGAGTAACCATGACTCTGACTTTGATATATTGGGGTTGACCCTTTGTACCCAACTACCACATATGATATGAATTGCTTAAATTCTACTCTAACAATAAAAGCACTTGTGTCAAAATGTGAAAGATTTCTGACAATCAGAAAAAAATTATGGTTTTATGCTTGAATAAATATTTAATGTTTTATTATATTAATATAACCTCCCCTCAATAATAGATGCTTGTTAGGCTTTTATTAGAATGTCAGATATCAGATACCAGGTTGTAAAATCTAAGATATAAATGTGGAATTTCTTTTAGGGAGGATTAGAAGTAATCAAACTAATATAAAACAAAGTGCATTGGAGAAGAAAGTCTTAAAATTTTGGAGGCATTTATTTGAAATAGTGAAAGGGTAGGAAGTAGTATTAAAATATTCTAATTATGAAAATTTGTCCAAAGGCTTCTTATCTCCCATTATGTATGATAAATAAAAGAATAACAATGATAAAATTGTTAATGTGGCCAACAAAGTTTACTTTTTATAAATTATAAAATGAGAGAGTGAATGCTCATAAAATTATGTTTCCTTAAAGAGAATGTCAAATATTGCTGAATCCTCTAACTCCTCTTTGGAAATCAGGATAATGTATCTAAATCTGATTAGTATAGAGAATGAAAATAAATATTACAAAATATTACAAAAATAATCTTCATACCCATGAAAGTTTTAACACTTTACTGTATATTTTCTAATTTTCTACAATGATTCTCCATTGTAGAAAATTGGGAAATGAGAAGAAAATAAATGTTAATCCTTAGGCTTTGTTCAAATATAGACTTTAGATATTTGCATTTCCAGGATGGACACAAACGTGACAATGAAGGGGAATGATGATGTGTATTAGTTTTAAGAAACCATTCCTTGATTCAAAGGATTATGAAACTACTAAAGATTAATGGCATCTTTTACCTTTGAAATAATCATAAACAAGATAGATATCTTTCTTCCCGGAATGAATGAAGCGTAGCTTTATTTTTTTCTTGGAGCCTGGAGAATCAACTCAGTTAATCTCATTCAGTTTGGCAGTTTTTCATTGTCGCTAAGAAGCTCAACAGCCTTAAAAGCTTTTTTCATTCATCAACATGAATCCTAGAATCATGCGTCGTAAATATTCAGGCTACGTTTGCTGAAGGGAAAAAACCTATCAAGAGTAGTTCCGGATGGGAGGAAGACTCCCTGCGACATAAGATCTTTGTGTGTCTTATCTGTTTGTTTGTTTTCTCTGTCACTAGTACTGGGATTCTAACCTTAGGGAAAGCCCTGGACAGGGAGAGCACGGATCGCTACATTCTGATCGTCACTGCTTCAGACGGCAGGCCTGATGGGGTGAGTACTCAGCCTGGGGACCTGCGGGTTGTAAGCACAGTGCTGGAGAAACCAAGAGCCTTGTAGTCTAATACTCTGAAACAGTGTCTCACCATCCTGAGTCCAAGAATAGTTTCATTCACTGGGAGCAGTTCCTTAAATTACTTGGAGAAGTGGTCTTTTCTCCAATGGGCTCTTTTAATAGATGAACCTAAACTCTGAATCTCTTACTTGTTGGAACTTTTTGACCTGACAGAATGGATACTTGTGATTGGCATTGTTACCCAACTTGTGGGGAAATTGAAATCTAATGGCCTAGAAGGCAGTCCCTGGTGATCAGCACCTGCCCAGCACCCCAAAATGTATCCTGACTGTTTTACCATGTTGCCACCTGTTCCCTTTAATGTTCTTTTTTGGGGGTGGGGGGACGGTTACTGCAGATGAATGTCTTGAAGCACTTAGGAAACCAAGCTGATGGATTCCACAGGTCATTTGTAAGCAGCACTCAGGGTCCTGACTAATCCTTGGTGATTGAAATGTCTTACAGAGAGGATAAATTTTATCTGCGCCTAAAAATCAGTTGTAAGAATAAATAAACGTTTTAGCCGATCTGGAGTGCTTTAAATCATTTGACTGCATTCTTTAAGCCGTCTTGCTTACAACCATGACTGCTCTAATTTTTAAACACTGTAACTTTTCAATTGTTGATAACCAGTCATTAGACTTTTTTTACCATTTCTATGACACGAAGTTGTTATTTCTTTAGTCAAATGCTTATAGGCAACTCGCATGTTATAGGCCATTTCAGCACTGTTCTAGGGAAATAATTTCAAATTCAGATTGGGAGCATAGGTGAGACTCACCCAATTACAATAGCAGCATACCTCCTCCTGACTTGAAAGTAATGGTTTGATCTGTATGATAGCGTGGTTGGGGGCATATAATGCTCTCCTCACAGTTATTTGAAGAGGATTGCTCAGAAAATTAATTGATAAATCTACCAATAATAAGCCATTTGCCATTTCTCAAACATTAGGTAGAACAGTTACATATAGAAAAATAAAATAGAGTAAAACCTTGGTTTGTGAGCATAATTCATTCTGGAAACATGCTTGTAATCCAAAGAACTCATCTATCAAAGTTAATTTCAAGAACCATTAGCTCAGTTTTGATCAAGTGACATTTGGCATCATATACTACTTGTATTGTAAGACATTGCTCATTTATGAAGTTAAAATTTATTAGAAATACTTGCTCATCTTGTGGAATACTGTCAGAATGAGGTACTCACAATCCAAGGTTTTGCTGTATATGGAACAGTCTGAGTAAATAGTGTGGCCAGGACAAAATACGTATATGTGTGAAGAAAAATAGAACTAAGATTAATTCTATGTATGCAGTGTTCTTGGTTAAGAGTGTGCCTATGTTAGATCTACATAAAGAAGTCAGAGGGAGTCTCAAGAAGAAAATAAGTGAAGACTTTGATGTATGGTAGAAGATTAATTGATAATGTGGCTAGGAAATAATGGGGGTGAAATGTCCTGAGGAATTATTCAGTATGGAGAAAGGGGTGTCATTAGAGTGAAGTAAAATAAACAAGGAGCATTCAAGTCAGCCATTAGGGTAGAAAAAAACAAAACATAATAGACAGCTTTGGGATATATCTCATTACAAATCAGATATTAATGGCAGTGATATTAGCTAGGACCCTTTAAATATGGCCTTAAAAATAATTTCTTAGGGGCACCTGGGTGGCTCAGTCGGTTAAGCGTCGGGCTTCCAGCTTTGGCTCAGGTCATGATCTCATGGTTCCTGGGTTCAAGCCCCACGTTGGGCTCTGTGGTGACAGCTAGCTCAGAGCCTGGAGCCTGCTTCGGATTCTGTGTCTCCCTCTTTCTCTGACCCTCCCCTGCTCATGTTGTCTCTCTCTGTCTCTCAAAAATAAATAAAAAACATAAAAAATAAAAAAATAATTTCTTAGACAAGAGAACAGATAGAAAATAAAGAGTATATTAAGACATCTGGCATAGTTTCAACCCAGTAATTATGGGTATGTCCATATCAAAAACTGGGACTCAATTCTGGGTTTAATACAGTGCTTTAATTTCTTCTAGTCCTTTTTTATTTTTTCTAGTTACTTGCGTATTTCAGTTTCTTTGACCAGGTCACTTAGCATTTCTGGTTCCCTCATGTTTTCATTCTTATGATTAATAAGGTCTCCTTCAACTTTAAAATTCTGATCCTTTTAAGTAAATGTGTTCTATTTTCAAAAATTTGTATTGAGAGTATCAGCAGAGAAAGGAACATTTGGATTTCAAACAAAAACTTCTTTAGTTAATTCCATTATTTATATAATGTTAGGGATGGACTTTCAAGTGGGTAAATGTAGTGGGTTCCTCAAAGATAAGGTGGTTACATAATCACAACTATCTCACATTTTGATAGCATCCTTCTTACCTCCACATTTCAACTTACTCTTTGTAGATTTATGGTAAAACTAACCATTTGCCTTCATGATCATGGTTTTCAAAAAAGATGTTACATGGGCAGAGACCCCGGGTGGATGGACGCTTCTTAAATCAAAGTAGTTACCAGCAATTTGTGTGAAACAGGTCGCAAAGATATAATTTGATTTCATCATAAAAATCCACCTCCCCACCACCCTCAAAATGTGGCTGGGGAAAAGAGAGCTAGTATTCTAGTGGTCATTGCTGAAGTTTTGTAGACAAAGTTGAGGAAATTTTATTTGATGTTCTTGTGGGTTTTTTGGTTACCTTTTCTAAACATAATTTTGTTGATAGTAGTTAAAAAATCTATACATGAAAGTTATATATCTCATTATTAAAAATAGATTTCTTTGGCTATCATGGCTACTGATAAACTCATACTTTCTAGATTTTAGTAGTTATCTACACTTACTTGGAATTACTTGCAAATCTATGAAGTTGCAGATTCCCTAATAAAGCTTCTACCATGATTTATTCCAGTATTTTCACATTTTAGGTGAAATAGACTTTGAAAATTTTATATAACATGTACGTTTTTAAGCAGTTGTATTTTACCTGATTTATAATAATAACATATAGGATAGCTTCCAAATGCATTTTTGGAAGGGACATACACTCAATTTCTTTTTGGAAGCTTCTTTGTAACATTATTTACTTCTAAGCTAAGCTAAATCCAACCAATCTGAGCTAAAAATACATTTTTTAAAGAAAAATTTTACTGTAAAATCTGGGCAAAGTTTATTATGTTAGTGGATATAATTTGATCAACAGGGAGGGAGAATTTTTCCTTGACCCTCTTATGGTCCCTGTCTGGGTCTGAAAATTAAACTGACAAAGTCTGACTAAGAGAAGAAAGCACACACATTTATTTAAGTTTTACATGATGTGGTAACCTACATAAGGAAATGAAGACCCAAAGAATTAGTGAAACCTACTTGCTATAATCATGGAATAAAGGATCAGAGGCAAGTGCGGAAAAGCAACTAAACTACGTGGTGAGACTGAAGGGAGCTGTGAATTATTTTAACAAGGTCAGCTTACATAGAATTCTCTCCATCTCAATTTCTTGCTGTTGTTGAGAATAAAAATGTTGCCTTCCTTCTCATACAGGGAATACATTTTTCACATAGCAATTTAATATCCTGCTTTTAAGAAAAAGAAAGAAGGATTGAGTGTTTTCCTTGTATTTGCTGTTCTTCAAGTGCCTTTAACTCAAGAGTCAATATACCAGAGTGGTGATGTTCTCTGCACTCCTTCCACAATCGGTGGCAGCAGTAGCCAGTAGGAATAGGATTATAAGTCTGAGGAAGCCAAGACCACAGTGGCTTAAACAAAGCAGGGTTTGTCTCAAATATAAAGAAACATGGAGGTGGACAGGACAGGGCTGGTGTGGGGGCTCCACGAAAGTATCAGGGATGCCCTCTGTCTCTTTTCTGCTCTACACTTAATGGTGTATTTGCTTTCATCTTCATTCTTGGTACCTAATGGTCTTACAGTAGCTGATGCTACCCCAGGCATCTACTCTCCATTGCACAGAGCAGAGGGTAAAGATGCCCTATTTTCTACAAGGAACTGGAGTTTTTCAGAGACCACACCTAGCATATTGTTTCTTATCTTATTATCCACACTGGCCTGAAAGACAGCTAGAAGCAGGGCTTGTAGATTATGGATGCTTGTGAACCAATAGCACATATGTATATGTACATATGTATGCAAATCACAGTGAAAGATATAAACATGCAAATCATGGGCAAGGTTTCCTCTTTTTCATTGTTTCTTTCAAACAAATTTGTCAGTGTCATTTTCAAACAGGCCACCATTCCTATTCTGAATACAGTGTTATTCTGTAATGTGTATATTTCTGACCAGATCCTATGAGTTCAGCAATCTTGTTTTCCTTCTTGAAAGACATAACAGATACTTTGATTAAATCGTGGTGTTTGCTATATCTGTAGAATGTTCTAGAATTCTTAGCTTGACTTAAGTATGGCTTTTATAGTGAATAACGCTGATGGTTTACAATAGCATATATGCCTGGGCTTTGAACTGGTATTATTCCCTGAATGTCTTTTAAACATGATGGTATAAATTAGCAATTAGAATCTAGAAGGTGAACATTTAACTGTTTAATCCAACTATGGGAGAAAGTGAAAGGAAAAATTTATATGCAAGAAGACATGTGTGTGAACTTTAAATAACTGAATTTTAATATAGTTGGTTTTAATAAATTGCAGAACAAAATAATTATGCCTTTGTATATGTATAATAATCATATATCCTGATATGTCCTGGTATTTTTTTAAAAAGCAAAACTGCAATGGGTTTATTTGGGTGTAGACATTTATAAAGAGATATGACCATGTAATTTTAGAAGAGAATGAGCTATTTGTTCATTCTCTTTGAAAAGCATAGATTTATATGTCTTGGTTTTGGGGGAACAAAATAGTGTTTTTTGAAGTAAATATTCCAGAAGTTTGATTTTGTTTTAGTTGTGAGATAATCTATGATATTCTTCTAGTTTCTATTATATATATATTACATGTAATATTAACTCATATTTGTATCTTAATATATTATATATTTTTATACAGTGCACACATATTTTATAAATAAAATATATTAAAAATAAGAGGCAGGTTACAATTTCTGTATGTCATTGAATCAGGTAATATTTGAATTTATACAGATCCATATATATCTACAGACAAGTGTGTGCTTGTGCACATGCTTCTTTTAAATGAAGTGGTTTAATGGAGATCCACAGAAAAATGCACAAACCTCAGTTGTGCAGCTTAACACATTTTCACACAATGAACACATTTGTGGAGTCAACACTTAGAGCAAGAAACAGAAGTTAATTGGCACCCTAAAGGCCCAGGCTCAACTGTGTCATTCCCAGCCCACCTTCATCACAAAAGTGACCCTATTCTGACTTTTCTCACAGGGCAAAAATTGTGCCAATCTTTGAAAGTCACATAGTCTGTAATGCTTGTGTCTGATTTCTTACCCTCAGCCTTACGTTCATGAGCATCATCTATTTCATTACTTGTTCCAGTGATTTGTTCATTCTCAGTACTCTGTATTACTCTACTGTACACAGAAAGCAATCTATATAACCATCTACTGTGGTTGGGCATTCAGGTTGTTTCCACATTTTGACCAAACAACACTGTTCTGGTCATCACTGGCATGCCTTTAAATAGAATTTTTACTGGACTTTTAAGCATAATTTTTTTACATTTATTTATTATTGAGAGACAGAGAGAGACAGAGCACGAACAGGGTAGGGGTAGAGAGAGGAGACACAGAATCTGAAGCAAGGCTCTGGATGACAATTGTGAGCAAGTTGTCAGCACAGAGCCCGACAAGGGGCCCAAACCCGTGAACCACAAGATCATGACCTAAGCCGAAGTCGGTTGCTCAACCACCTGGGCCACCCAGGTACCCCATGGACTTTTAAGTATAAAAACATGTACAAATCATACTGAATAGTTGTATGAATTTTCATAGAATAAACCCACCAATGTAGCCAGTACACAAATAGAGAAAAAAACCCATTATGGGTAACCAAGCATTCCCTGTTATGCATGGTAATTTTTAAGTGGCTGCTAGATATTGCATGTGGAAAAATTATAAAACCTTGGGGTAAAGTCACACGGCTCAAAGGAGGATATACTTTTGCCTCTGTTAAAATAGGGTCAGATGACCTTGATTCAATCAGAGTTTGGACACTGGGTTTTAGTCAGAGTGAGGCGTGGTCTAGACTGCATGCAAAATGACTCATATAGTGTAGAACATCAGTGATCCCACTGGAAGGACTGGGCATTTCCCAAGTCCTTGCCTCCTTGGTGGCTAGGAGATAGCGTTTGACCCCTCTGCTCCTGACTGCCATCTCCTCAGAGTCCCTCCTTGTGAACCTCACATTTCTGTTTAGCCCACCAGCCTTTCACTGCCCATCATTTACAGGGAGGACACATTGTGTGGGATTCTTTTAAAATAAAAGTTGGGTAAATATTTTTTCTACTTTTTTCTCCTATATCTTATTGACATCTTGTCAAATATTTAGTGTTGTAACATAATGGATTTTTCATGTTTCAGCTGAGGACCCTTTCTTTCTTTGATTCTGGCCCCAGGCTTCTGTGATCTACCCCACACTGTGACAGACCTGGGGGCGGGGCATTTGCTCTCAGGCTTTGATTAGAGAGAAAGGGTTCCAGCTTGGCTTACATCTGATGTTCCTTGATTGTGCAAAAGTCGTTGACTTACATAATAGACTCTGCTTGCAACAGGCCACAGATGTAGCACATACTACTGGTAGATATACCTGCTTACCATTTTCTTGGGCTGTATGATCCCAAGGTAATCATTTAACTCATAGTATATGGTGCTCAGACTCCTGGTTTATATGTGATCCCAGAAAGTGATGAATGGAGTATTTTCTGATAGCACTGAGTTACCTGAAAATACCCATTCGATGCACTATGTTCTTCATAATGTACAAGTTTTATTTTTAAATAGTGAAAAATGTAAGTGATCAAGGCTACAGAAATGTTACATTTCAGAGAAAAAGAGGTACACTTGTGTATAAACAAAAGCTTGCCACCCATAAAATGTGAACAAGATAAAGGTAAAATCACTTTCTAAAAGTAAGCCTCCAGGAAATACTTGACATTTTCAAGAAGATGTTTGCCCTTTAATGTCATCATTTGCTTTTTCCATCTGGTTTTTTGAGGTGCTTGAAAATTGCAAGCTTCCTCTTTTTTATCCTTTTTTTTTTCTTTTTTGGAAATTTAAGGAGTAGGAATAGTAATGAGATGCTCTTAAGACAGGCAAATGCCAAGATGGCCAATTAGCTGACATCAAAACAAAAATAACTCTTTTCACATGGAATCTTTCTTTTTTTTCCTTTAAGACCTCAACTGCCACAGTCAATGTGCTGGTGACAGATGTCAATGACAATGCCCCAGTGTTCGATCCCTATCTGCCTCGAAATCTCTCTGTGGTGGAAGAAGAATCCAATGCCTTTGTGGGTCAAGTAAGGGTAAGTGGCAGGTGCATATCAAGTGCATTTTTTAAGTGAATATGTTTCTTCTTAACATTTTGGTTTCAAAAAGACATTCAGCTGATGCAGGGTGCCATGGATCATCAGAAGTGTTGAAAGCAATCAGTGAGGGAGATTACTCAGCTATAAGGTAAAACAGTCATAAAGTTAATTCATTCTCACTCACAATGCTGGGTACTCTTCAAGATGTTCTTTTTTTTTTTTTTTTTTTTTTTATAAATCACATGTGTCTCTTTAGCTTTACCTTGTTAAACTTGTTGATTTATGTCTTAGGACCATCGGGTGATTTAAATGTTGATTCATTTAAAGTATTATTTTCTTATTTAATGTATATTTTTCTGGGATTAGAATACGGTATTTGTAGAAAAATATGTGATTAGCTCTACCATTAAGTGTGAATTTGTAGGTGCATGCCTCAAAATATAGTGATTAGAGGTAAATTCATCTCAGCATTCGCTGGGAATCTGTGTTTCACACACATCTCTTATCCAACATGTTCTCTTTCTTGACTAGACGTATTAGCCAGTTTCTGTAGTTCCTTTGATGAATAACCCATTTTTCTTATATCCGGGCCAATATTTCCTCAGTTGGGCCATACTTGGTCTTGAACTTGTTGAAGGCTCTAGAACCTATAAGCTGAGGGCATATTTTGAGCACACACTCTTTTGGTGAAGTATCTACCTGAGAGGAGGCAGCTGTGTGGGCCACGGGCAAGGGAAGAACCCTTCTCTCTGAATGAGTGGAGCACCCCGACGTGTGAGTCCAGACTTCAGGATCGTATCCCTTCCCCATTAAAGCCACAAACTTTGAACAGGAGGTTTGCTGGTGCTTTGAAGCAGGCCTTCTCTACAAGTCAGCTGCACTTCTGGTCAGACAAAGGGCCTGGCCTTCAGCCCAGTTTCCCCTCTGGCTGCAGAAGAGGAGGGTTTATTTAAACATTGTCACCAAGAATTTCTGCCTTCCACACCAAGCCCTCAGGATTTGACTGAACAGTTGGAGCTCTTTAGTGTTTTCCCTTAGAACTCTGACAGTAACTTACAACAACTTCACAGCCATTATCATCATCATTGTCACTCTCTCAAATCCTGGAGATGTCACGAAAAGGATACATCCCCTCACACCTTTTGCTGCTCCAGCTCACCACAGGGGAGATATTTTGTCATTGTGCTGTGACAGCCTTCTAGGGACTCTAGATGCCATGTAGCCAGCAAGCCATTCAACTTCAGAACCCTGTATAATAATACCTTTGGTGTCAAAACTTTTACCGTGGACTCTGTAAGAAAAGACTAGACAAATGATTGAGAAGTTCAAGTGACACTAACAGGAGAGTGAGGAAGTAATGTAGGGAAAAGGCACCTACCCCTGGAGGGCTGGCTACTACACAGGTCCTCATGAGGAAAACCGTAGCTCAATCCCAATGACAAATCTAGGAAAGTTCCACAAACATATGTCCCAGAATTTTCAATCCCGAGAAGTGATGAAACTGTCCAGTTTTTGCACAAAATCCTAACAGTTCTAGGTCACTGATGCTGATGCTTTGGAGGAGGAGATTTTTGGTGCTTTTTGCCTCCAGTGCAAGCAAGTGGCCAGCTCTCTGTGGCTAAGATACAAGAGCCTTCAGTCAGACTGCATGCACCAGCAGGCGGGAGTGGGACAGAGAGTACACAGGCTCTGAGGGACACTGTGAGGCACTAGCAGTTCCTGTAACACCAAGCAGACAAGGTGATAAAATCTACATGGCATGTGCAGAAAACATAGAAACAGAGGCAGTGCTTATGTTGACTCATGAAGGACGAGAAGAAAATTGGGAGGGGTTGGAAGTTGTCTGGCATGGGATCACATGAATAAAAGCACAGACACAGAGCACTGACATGTCACATTACAGCAAATCAGATATGCCACATAGTCAACATTTCTCTGTGCATGTTGGAGATGGTGCTGAAGGGACCCCTGCAGCACCTGATGGAGGGTGTCACTAGATTTTTTTAATATAAGGTTTACTTCTTAGATTGGAATGCGAGATTCTAAATTCAGAATGCTCTATTTAGTCACATCTACCAACTATTCGGGAAGAATAAACAGGTATTGAAATCACTTAGGAAAATTACCTTTTCCATTTCTCATACTTTACCTAACTTTGGAGAGATAAAGCCCATATGGAATATGCAATTAATAATAAGTAAGCAGACATTAAAATGATGATTAATTTTTAGTTTTTTTAATTTTTCCTTTTTCTTTATTTTTGTCACTTTCCCTAGTGATTCTTCATCTTCGAAGGAATTAGAGCATTAAATTTGTTTCTTGTCTCCTAGTTCTTAAGTTGGACAAGGAATGGTCCTTGTAATGCATTTCAGCATTAAAATTTGAAATGTAGACCTTTCTGCTCATAATTTGATAAAGCGGTAATTGTCCTGGTCTTTAGGCAATAGCATCTTTCATAAAAACCTTAAATGCTTGAAACTACAAAGGAGCATGAAAACATGCAAAGCAGGTGCATCCTACTATTTCCACACAGTTCCATAGAAGTTGTAACTTTCACAGAAAGGGGTTTTCGATGCATCACGATGGCCTCCTTTGCTACCTAATGAGAATTATATAATACATTAATTTCACTAAATTCATACTCTGCTTATAAAATTTAATTTTGTCACCAAATATCTATTAGAACACACTTAAAACCAAGACATGTATGGTTATTTATTGTACTGAATTTGAGTTACTGACTTAAGAGTTTATGTGCTAATGATGTTTTAGTGTGTTAATCTACTATTCACATTCTGATGCTGAAGGAACTTTTTATTCACTTTTTATGTCATAAGGCAGTGTTGTAGTTACTGAACTTTATTAAACAGGGAATACTTCTAAAGCAATATTTATGAATTGTTCAAAGCAAATTTTTTATCAACATATTAAAAAATATACTACCAACCAGTAACGTTTTAGTGTAGAGCTCACTATGTGCAAGTACCATATACCATACGTAAGTTTGAAAACCATTTCCATATTCCCAGGGCGCTTGTAGCAGCGATATTGTTGGGGAGAAGAGAATGTGCAGAGTGAAACCTAGCAAACACAGGAGTATAGACTCTGTGTCTATGTCAAGTGTCAAAGCGCCATCCTGATGGTTTACTGAGGGATGAGAAACACCACAAAAGAATAAGTAGCTACATCAGGGTTCATGGGAAAATGTATTCATCTGTGGGATCTTGGCAAATTAGTGAGATTCTAGGTTGGAACAAAAAAGGCAAAGAAAGATCCTGGGACGAGATGACCCAGACAGAGTTGGGCTGAAGAGGCAATTTGAGAACAAGTCAATAGTGTGACACTAATGGAAGATGTGCTGAGAGGAGTTCTGGAAAACTGATTAGGAACATGTTGC
>NC_043701.1:117702008-117704624 GCF_006229205.1 Suricata suricatta | reverse complement strand
AATTCTCCTTTCCTGCTCCTGGATTAATTTCTCTCTCTTTTTTTCAGCTTCCTCGTTTGCTATAACTATATCTCCTAATTCACCTATTCTTCTCTCTGCCTAGTCAATCCTCGAGGTGGCTGTCTCCAGTTTGTTATTCACCTCATCTATAGCCTTTTGTAATTCATCACATCTATTTTCAAGGTGCCTAGTCATTGTCTCAGTTGATTCTTTGATGTTTTTCTCGACTCCAGCGATTAATCTTATGACCAGCTTTTTAAATTCTTGATCTGATATGTTGTCTAGATCTGTCTTGAGCAGTTCTGTGGCTGTGTTCTTCAGGGGAGATTTTCTTCGTTTTGTCATTTTTGCTAGTTTTCTGTCTCTTGTCACCTTTAGAAAGCTCATTGTGCGCTGTGCACCTATTAATATTTCTCTGTTAAAGGAGGCTTACTGACTGTCCAGGGCCTGTTTTTTCAGGAAATATTCTCTTAATGGTATCTCTCCGTTTCTCTTATTGTGCCTGTGAGTATTTTATTTCCCTACTCTGCAATATTTGGGACTCGCCTTCTTGCACACTTTGGCTTGTTTCTTGGTGTAGTCCTAAGAAGAAAAACAGACAGACAAACACAGAGGGAACAGAAGCACACTTACACACAGACAAATCAAACAAAGAAACACATTAAAAGGGGGAAGAAAAGAAAGAAAATGGAAAGGAAAGAGATGGAATGAAGAGAAGAGAAAATAAAAAGAAAAGAGAAATAAAAAAAATAAAAGGGGGTCAGAGACAAAAAAGGACAGTAGACAGTCTAAAAGTGTATGACCAGTTGAGGGGAGAGGTAAGGATGAGATACAGGAGAATATATCTGGGTTGCAAGAAGGTGAAAAAGTAAGGGAGAAAGGAGAAAGGAAAATAAGGAGTAAAAATTTAAAAGAATTAAGTAAAGAAAAAGGGAAAAAAAGGTAATAATAAAGAAGAAATAAGTACGAAAAAATTGAAGAAAAAAATTTTTTTAATTAAAAAAAGAAAAGAAAAGCAGTGTCTCCCCCACGTGGATAGGCGTGGTTTGATGTGGTAGGTCTTGGAGGCTGCTCTCAGAGGCTTCGCCTTGGTGTCTGTTGAGATTAGAATGGTGGCACACCATGGCACACCAAGCTCTGCTGAACTGAGCACTGTAGGCCACTCTAATGAGTCCGATCTCCTTGGGCCGCAGTTGAGCCGAGTTGTATTTTCCAGGCCCGCCTTGGTTCAAAGTTCCAGTCCGTGCACATTTGTGCTACTACAGATGAAATATATTTGTTTTGGTGGCTGGCTTCTTAGGGGGAGGAATCAGTTTGTCTTGGCTCAGGCAGGGATTTCACCTGCCCCTGCCTGAGGCGAAATGATCAGCAGGAGGTGAAGTGCAGTCCTTCACAGACCCAAATGCAGAGTCCCCACCCCCAGCCAGGATTGCGATCGATCGTAATGGGGGAAAGAAAAAAAAAATTGAGTCTCATGGCTTTGGATAGCTGTTGCTCAAGGCGCTGTGTGCTGCTGGAAATGAGCTGGGAGCTCCTGCAGCCTAAGCGTGCGCGCAGGCCTCCACCCGCCGCCAACTCCCTGTTGGGGGTCACGTAGGTGTGGGCTCTATTTTTTCCTGTGGGTACCCGGGATTCGGGATTTGCGCAGCCAGTGCAGGTGGCGAGATGCACCATGGAAATGCAGTGCGTGGTCCCATTCCCAAAACCAAGTTCGAAGTGCGCGCCTCTGGAGCAGCCGGCGCCAGGGCCACCACTGCGGCCGCCTCTTGCCACCGCCGCTGCCACTGATTCCCTGCCGAGATGGCTTAGGGCTGGAAGCTGTTCCTTCCCTGCGCCACCCGGGTTTGGGATTCTGGCTACCCAGCAGTTATCTATGGAGTGGGTTTCTCTCTCCAAGCGCGGTTAAGCATTCTTTACCTTTTCCCCAGAGACAGTACTATGAGCCCCTTTTTTTTTTTTTTAAATTTTAAAGCACAGTAAACTTCTTAGATGTGTTTCCCAGACCCTATTTATTCCTAAATCAGAAGGACATCCAGGAGCATTTCACCGTGAGGTGTGAGAGTAAGGTGGCTGAGTCTGGTCCCCACACACCCTGGAACCACAGATACAGGCCATCCGTGCGGTGGATGCCATTTTCTTTTATCTGCTCAAAGAATGTCTGAAGGACGGAACCCCAGGTCTGGTGAGGAGTGCAGAGGAGGTAAAGGGGGCTGCTGGGTCACAAAAAGGACCTCTTTGTATTTGTCTGACAAAGCTTTTATTTTATTTTTTTTTAATTTTTTTTTAATGTTTTATTTATTTTCGATACAGAGAGAGACAGAGCATGAGAGGGAGAGGCATAGAGAGAGAAGGAGACACAGAACTGGAAACAGGCTCCAGGTTCTGAGCTAGCTGTTAGCACAGAGCCTGACACGGGGCTCGAACCCACAAACGTGAGATCTGACCTGAGCTGAAGTCAGAGGCCTAACCGACTGAGCCACCCAGGCACCCCTGACAAAGCTTTTAGCATGAGGGAGGAGACACGTTTTCACTGTGGCACGCGTGCCAGGAGGTGCTTCGTGGAGATTTGGGGTGCATGGGAATTGTGGCCCTGGGGGTTCTTGGAGCCTCATCCCA